>NC_081181.1:109157957-109306204 GCF_029867415.1 Vicia villosa | reverse complement strand
AGTCGGTTGACAGACAAACTGCAGACAGTACAATTCACAGTGATTTGTACAATCAATCAAATCAATCATTCACAATTCAAATTTCCAAGATTTTTGTGTTAGAAGTCTTCTGAATATCACATGATTAGCAGAAACTCAACACTGCACAAAAATCAGGTACGCTTAACTGCCTCCTATACAGACAGTCCCTAATCAGGGTTTTTCTTGTTTTAACAGGAGCAACAAGTTTTGAGAGCTCAAATGGATTTCATATACATCCATACATCTCAAAGTACCATCATACAAATTTTCAAACTTCAATTCACTCAGACGCACCGTCAGCAGCTCAAACAGTCAACAGACGACCCGTTTGACCAAAAAAGTCAACTGACAGTCAAAAATGAAATTTTTTGTCAAAGTCCATATTTTGTCAAAGGATTCAACATTTGATCATTGGATGATCACAATTCATCAAGGAAAGATCAAAAATCAACAAAACCCTAAGATTCAAAATTAGGGTTTTTTGCCTGAAAAGTCAACTCAACTTTGACTGATCATAACTCTCTCATCCTTCATCCAAAAAATGTCAACCAAAGCTCATTTTGAAGGAAATTCAATTATCTTTCAAATGCAATTGATCCCATGGTCATAGCATTCACCATTTGAAAAATATGGCCAAAGACATTACAGGTCATTTTCAAAGTCAACAAAAAGACACTTTTTTCAAATGGACACACAAGGAGAACCAAAAATCATTTTGATATGAGACCAAAGACATTGGTTAGAGGACTCTTTGAGGTTTCCAAAAAGTGCAAGATCTCCTTCATATGACAAAAATTGAAGGATTTACACCTTGTTGAAGTTGGCTAAATTTTGGGAAAATGCATGAAATCAACATTGCTCAAAAATGTTTTTTTTCCAAAAGAGTGCCAAGTTTTTATGGTCCAAACATCTTTGCCATGTTACTATGGGCCTCCCACGACCAAGACAAAGCCCACATCTTTATTGGCCATTTTTTGCATAATTTTATCTTACTTTAAGATTAAAATTAAAAGGAAAATGCATGGATAATGGTTGCTTGGCCTCCAAGTATGACTCACTTCAAGGAATCTTCATTTTTTCTGCAAGAATTGAAGAGCAAGACAAGAGCATTGAATGGAGTCAAGCTTGGTCAACAATTCAAAGATTTTTAATATTTTAAAAATCAAACTTTCAACAAAGACAACAAAGCTTCTTAGCTTGAGTTCCAAGCAACTTTGGGCTATAAAAGAAGCATCATACTTCAGCAAAAGGGGGGAGACACGAAATAGGGCAAGAGTATAGCAAGAAATATCACAAAAATTCTCAAAATTTGCATATACTTTGTAATTTTCAAATTCAAATTTCCAATCAATATCAATACCAATAAACACTTCTAATCATCTCCTCAAACATTATAGAGTAAGATTGAGCTCTAAATATAGACATATGAGAGTCGTATAAAGCACTTAAAGCTCTTCATGTACATATGAGCTTTATTTTCGTTTTTGTATATGCAACTAATTTCACTGCAAACTAACCACCCTAACATCCTTATGGGGACCTATATGTGTGATCTGGGCCTTAGCATGAGTGTTCCAACGTGAGGATCAGGCTCCACCATTAAAACGAGTCCATGAGTGTTTAAGCTTCATCTTCTTCGTATCCATAGCTAGGAGCTTCAAACCTTAAAACAAATGACATATTTGGATTCAGGACACTCTAATTAGTGGATCTGGGTCACTTGTTTCTATTGCTAACTCGTATTTTTTGCAGGTTCATAGGTTGTTAAAAAACTGGAATTTTAACGTCCAAATAGGGGAGGTTAAAAACCCCCGCTATTTGAAGCTGAAAACCTCACTTCTGGAGGTTGAAGACGACCACGCGTCCAAGCGTGGTTCGTCTGACTTTTCAGCGCGCCAAGGTGGCCCTTCCCTCAAATCTTATTCGCTGGTCAATCCAGCGTGGGCCCCTGCAAAGACTTTGAATCCCCTTGGATTCAGTGTACACCATCATACCATGCACCTACAAATCTGTGCCCTTGGATCAATCTCAAAGCCAATCCAACGCCTCACACATGCAAGCTCACCATGCTCCTTCATTAATTGCCACACCAGATCAGTATCCTTATATTTTTAATTTTATTTTCTATTTTTATTTTAGTTTCTTTGATAAATTAATTAAAAATAGTTAAAAACTTCCAAAAATTCCACAAAAAATATTTTAAACTTCTAAAATAATATATTATTTTATGAAACAAAAATATTTTATTTTTCTTCAAAATTTCAATATTTTTCATAATTAATTAGTATGTATTTGTATATTTGCTTATTAATTATTTTAATTAGTCAAAAAATCATAAAAAAAATTGTTCTTTGTGTTAAATATTGTTTATATATCATAAACTAATTTTGTACATATTTAGGATAATTTTCTCTTTAAGTTTTAATTATTTGTGTAATTATTTGCATAATTATGTTTTGATTAACTTAAAATATCCAAAAACAAATTTCAAAAATTCCAAAAAAAAATTAGTTTTGTTCTAAAATCAATTAACAAACATTTTGTACATATTTTTAAACTTATTTGCTAGGTTTAATCATATTTCCATCTTTTCTTTATTTTAAATTAATTAATAATGCATTAATTATATTTAAAATAAATCACAAAAATACAAAAATATGCCTTTTATTTCTTGCAATTTAAAATTCCTAGATAAATGTATAGGATGTCAAATTCATGTAAATAGGCTAGTTTACATTTCCCGCACAATCGATGTAATAGCGTAGATTTACTTTCTGCACTTTACATTTCCGCATTTTAATTTCCAGCACCCATATAAACTGCGTGTATGTCAAAGATAAAACTGAACCGTCAGATCACTAACTTCAAAGATAAATATCTGAATTCAATCACAATCACATTTGCACCTCCTAGGGTAACCCCTTTTCACTCTTTTCAAAATCAAAGTTACATTTCTACTGTTTCGAGTACAAAATCGAACCTTTTGTTTATATCCGACGAATGGATAGATTTTTAAAGGGAACAAGGATAAAGACCTCCTAACTCAGGGTAGACCTCCTAGTTTGCTTGCTCAAAATCAAAACAAACAAAATTCTCATACACTGTTGTTTTTTAAAACGAATTTTCCAAAAGACAATATTTTGTATACATCCAAACACGGATCATTACAAAATTAACGATCTTTTCAAAACATCTTTCGAAAGATAAACAAGCATTTGTATATATCCGCACAAGGATCATTACAAATTCTATTTGCAAAGGTATTTCAAAAACACAGGTAAAGCATTCCGAATCAATTGAAAAGTAAAGCAAATGAGCTAAGCAAACTAAAGAGCCCATGGATAACCATGGATACAAAGGGTGCTAACACCTTCCCTTTGTATAACCTACCCCCTTACCCAGAATCTCTCAAAGGTCTTTTTTCTGTTTCTTTTATAAACCTTTCCTTCATTGGATAAAATAAAAGGTCGGTGGCGACTCTGTAAACTTTTTCAAAAGTGACGCGAAAGCGTCCGATCGACAAAAAAGAGTCAGTTCACGTATCCCACCCACGGAGGGGTATGGCCCGAAAGGACGGTCCACAGAACTGGCGACTCTGCTGGGGAATACAAATTCAAAATGTTTTCAAAAGGGGTTACCTTTAGAGTATAGATCATTTCGATGTTTTCAATTGTTTGATCTGATTGCTTTACTTTTCACAGGTTTGCTTGGGTACTTTGCTTGTGTGAAAGATTCTAACCCGAATCTCGAGATACCTTAAGTATATGACAATAGACCAAGGAAACTGTACGGCATGTACCGATACGGTTGATCTGGTAGTCATCGTTAGTGTGATACTTTGGTTTATACTGATGTCCCTTGAAAGCGATCAAGGAGTATATTAGGCTTCCGAAGTGTCATTAACACTAATTTGTCTTAGAACCTTTTAGTTGAACTTGACTTGTGGCCTATTAAGTGGCTAGCTTTGAAATTGATCGAAGCTAGTTATCCTCGAGGAATATTCTTGATCGGCCGTCCGAGCGCCGTATTGAGATGTTGTCTCCAAGGATCATAGAACCCGAATACTATTCTAGGACAGGTTTTCAACCAACTCAACTTCAGAGGGGAGGGTATCACCTATCAACCTCATGCAAGCCTTTAAACCTAAGGCTATTGTTTGATTTGTTTTTGTGTGCCACATGTTTGCATCATAAACACATCATTTTTCACTACACATTTCAAGGATCAAAGAGTTTACTTTTGTTTTTGCAGGTAATGGCTCCCGCCACCAGAGATTACATCCGAATCAATATCTCAACGGTGCCATCTGAACTCAAAGTCTTGGTAGCAGAATTCCCCAGGAATGCTCAATTCACTGAAAAGCATGGTCACCTACTCCATTTGGTTACCTCAAAGTTTGAAGAAGACATGATACGGGTCCTGTTCCAGTTCTTCGACCCTGAACATCATTGCTTCACATTTCCTGATTACCAGTTGGTACCCACTTTGGAAGAATTCTCTGAATTAATTGGATTACCAATCCGAGATCAATTACCTTTCACTGGTTTAGAAAGAAAACCAAAACCTGAAGTCATTGCTGCTGCTTTACATCTGCAAAAGTCAGAAATCAAATCCAATTGGGAAACAAAGAGTGGAGTTGAGGGTTTGCTTGCCAAATTCTTACTGGAAAAGGCTCGACTACTGCTAGAAAACAAAAGTTATCCAGCTTTTGAAGAAGTTATGGCTCTTTTGATCTATGGGTTGGTTTTGTTCCCTAATTCCGACCAGTTCATAAGTGTACACATCATCAACCTTTTCCTAATTCGCAACCCGGTACCAACATTGCTGGGAGACATCCTACACTCTCTACACACTCGTACCACGAAGAAGCGAGGAACTCTCATGTGCTGTATACCACTGCTGGCTAGGTGGTTTACATGTCATCTTCCCCGATCAGTACTGAGAAATGAACAAAGAGCACAATGGTCTTACAGAATCATGTCTTTATCTCATTCAGATATCCGATGGAACAACTTCTTTCAAAGAGACATTACTATCATTGATCATTGTGGAGAATACCCTAATGTGCCACTCCTTGGCATTAAAGGAGGTATCACTTACAATCCCTCTCTAGCTCTACGCCAATTCGGATATGCAAGAAGCAACGGTCCTCATGACATGATTATCCGTGGCATTGTGTTTGATTACGAGAATGATTCTCACAGACACCGACGAAGATTCATACAGGCTTGGGACAGTGTCTATAGAATAGAAAGCAAAACTCTGGGGCAATGGAATTCTATTCCTATGGAACTTTACCTCAGATGGGTGCGTACTCATGCTCAAAAACTCATGATGCCCTATCCCGCTGTTCTACCTGTGACTATCGAATCAGAAGTCGAAGGTTACGAACCTCAAGTTATTCTACACCCGGATATGCCAACTGACTTGGAAGAGTTGCAAAAATCCTGGGTTCAACTCAAAGAGGAAAGAGACACCTTCAAAGAACACTGTCAGGACTATGAGAGAAGGCTATTCGAGCTCACCAGACAGCTTCAAGAAGAACAAAGAATCAACGCATTCCTGGGGACAAAGAAAAAGCGCCCACGGGAGACCTGAAAGATCATTTATTTTATTTTCTGTCTTGTAAGCCCAAATGAGGCAAAGAAAAAAGAATAAATTGATTAACTAACGTTTGTTGCTTCTTTAACAAATCTAGACTCTATGATCCTTGAAAACATTGCACACATGCATTCACATGCATTGCATACACATTGCATTTCATACATTGCATTTCATACATTGCATTCATATACATTGCATACACATTGCATACATGGCATCCAGTCATACACATTTCATAACAGGTTCTCATGACGGGTTTCTCATCTCTTCGCTGTTTATTTCAGTCAGAAGAGATGGAATCTGAGGCAAGCATCAAGAATCTCGAAGTACAGAATGCCCAAGTTCAAGTGGCAATTCTGGAACTGGCAAAGGGGCAACAAGAGCTGAAAGCCCTGATACTCAAGAAGAAGAAGAAGCCCAAAGAATCTGCAGGCTTGAGTTACCTGAGAAGGAAGATCAAGATCCCTGTCAAAAAGATCAAAAAGCCACCAATCCCTGAAATAGTCGGTGATGGTGAACAAGAAGATAATCAAAGCAACCAGGGTTCTGCTAAACCCTCTCTCTCTTCAAATGAAGAAGAAGATCATTCTGGAGACGAACAGGATGATGACAAATACCAACAGTTGGAGGATCGTATGAAAGCTATGGAAATACAAAAAATACCTGGCTTAGATTTCAATGATCTGGGACTCGTGTCGGATGTTGTCATCCCTCCAAAATTCAAAGTTCCAACCTTTGCAAAGTATGATGGAGTTTCTTGTCCAAAACTACATTTGAGATCTTATGTGAGGAAGATACAACCTCATACAACAGATAACAAATTGTGGATTCACTTTTTCCAAGAAAGTCTGTCAGGTACACAACTCGAATGGTACTACCAGCTAGAAAATACCAAGGTTCATACTTGGGAAGAATTAGCTGCTGCTTTTTACAAACAGTACCAATACAATGCTGATCTTACACCCACTCGTACTCAATTGCGAGGCATGTCTATGGGACCAAAAGAAAGTTTCAAAGAGTATGCACAAAAGTGGAGAGATATGGCTGGAAGGGTTCAACCACCCTTATCTGATCGCGAACTAGTCGACATGTTCATGGGCACTTTAACTGGCCCATTCTATAGCCATTTGCTGGGAAGTTCATCATCAGGTTTCACTGACCTAATACTGACCGGAGAACGTGTCGAAAGTGGCATTCGAAATGGAAAAATTCAAGTAGGATCCTCCTCTGGTACTACAAAAAGGCCCATCAGAAATGAGGTCAATACAGCGCAAATTCAGACAAGTCACAAAAGTGATCAGCATCAATCTGTAGGGGCAGTTATGATCTCCGCATCTGCACCTCAAAAAGATCAACAGCCAAAATATACGCATCGACCAGATGCACCAAGAAGAACTTTCACCAAAATCAACATGCCAATCTCTCAGGCATTGCAGCACTTGCTTAAAGCGGATCTGATCACATTAAGGGGTCCTCCGAAGAATGTCAATACTTCTTCTCTGAATTATCGCCCTGATGCAACATGTGCCTATCATTCAAACTGTCCAGGACATGACGCAGATCACTGCTGGGCCCTGAAAAATAAAATCCAAGACATGATAGATGCTGGAGAAATTGAGTTCGATCCTCCAGAAACTCCAAATGTCATCACAGCACCTATGCCAAAGCATGACAAAACTGTTAATGCTATCATAGACACAGTTTACATTTATGATGTGAACGAAGTATCAATTCCACTCCTCGAAGTCAAAAGAAAGTTCATCCAAGCTGGTTACTTTCCAGGTTGTGATCCCGACTGCTTTTATTGCTCACGCCAACCCAATGGTTGTGAAAATCTAAAGATGGGAATTCAAAAACACATGGATCGCCGTATCATTATGTTTGAGAGGCTCCCTTCTATGGACATGTTGGGCAAAGTCTTTGCCAACGGGATAAGAATGGAAGACGTCTCAGTGATCTCCAGCTTACCATTCAAAATCTCTACCAAGGCTCCATTCAAACTTTCTGCTACACTCAAAGTGGCATCAGTAGTCATTGCTAGACCAACTCCATTTCCATACTCCTCAGACAAAGCTGTCCCATGGGGATATGACACTAATGTTTACATTCATGGAGTTAAGCAGGATCCCTCGACTAAAGAGGACGCAACACTAACTACTTCAGCTGTAAGTAACATTGCAGGCACTAGCAAGATCACGAGAAGTGGAAGAATCTTTTCACCAGAAATTTCTCCAAATATTGCTGCTAGTCCAATCCAGGTTCCAATTCCTATTCCAGATATCAACACTCGAGGCAAAGAGCCACTGATCGAACCAGTTCAAAATCCGGTAGAGATCACTGCTGAGGATCCATCAAAGCAAGAGATGGACGAAATATTGAAAATCATCTGCAAAAGTGATTACAATATTGTCGAACAACTGGGGCATACTGCTTCAAAAATCTCAATGTTATCTCTGCTAAAATATTCAGAAGCTCATGCTAAAGCTCTAATGAAGTTCCTTCAAGCTGCGCATGTGCCTCAAGAAATCCCAATCGACCAATTTGAGAATTGTGTCGCCAGTCTTACAGTGCCCAATGGTCTTGGTTTCTCTGATGTGGATCTAACTCCTGCTGGAAGAAATCACAACAAGGCCCTGCACATCTCTATCGAATGCAACGGCACCACTCTGTCTCATGTGCTAATAGACAATGGTTCCTCTCTAAACGTGTTACCAAAGGTAATACTGGAAAAACTTGACTTCAAAGGAGTTGTGCTACAACCAAGTGATGTGGTTGTAAGAGCCTTCGATGGGTCAACAAGAACGGTGTACGGAGAAGTTAAGCTCCCAATCAGAGTGGGCTCTCAAACTTTCGATGTTATCTTTTCCGTAATAGACGTTCTTCCAACATACTCCTGTTTACTAGGACGCCCTTGGATACATGGGGCAAACGCTGTAACTTCTACCCTGCATCAGAAGTTAAAATACCCAGTAAAAGGAAAGGTTGTCACAGTCTATGGCGAAGAAGAATATATGGTCAGTCACTTGAGCAACGACAAGTATGTTGAGATGGAGGGCGAATCCATCGAAACTCCGTATCAAGCTTTTGAGGTTGTATCTCCAGATATCTCTACCACCAAGCATATTCCTGCTACTCCAGCTACAACTATGGCTTCTCTCAAAGATGCCAAAGCCATGATTGAACAGGGTGATCGCACAGTATGGGGACAACTCCCTGATATACCCTACAAGTCCGACAAGCTAGGTCTGGGCTATAATGGTGAAAATCAAAAGAATGATCAAAATCCTCGCTCTGAAGGGTTAATATCACACTTCGCCAGCCAAGAAGTAAACGCCATTGATGATGAAGGGACATACTTGAACCACATCATTCAGCCATATCCAGACGAAATTCCACCCATTACCATGGGAATGTGGGATGCTGTGGGAGGACCAAATGACGGTTACAACTACCAGTATATCACACCTCAGAATTCTTACATTGCTCTGGAAGATCTTACTCCAACAGAAGAGGGTAATCAAAATGACGGAAGTATCACAAGTCCCGTCACTCAGCAATATCAAAATCCACCCAAAGAAGTATGGGACACGCTAGGAGAACCCAGCGGCAAATACGACTATATGGTGAAATATTCCGCTCCTCCGAGCTTTTCAACTCCCATCAAAGACATTGTCCCGACTGGATGGGACGAACAGTACGACGACAACTTCGCTCTTGAAGAAGCCAGGAAGATGCCAAACAACGAAGGTTATTTTCTGTCACAGTACACTCCTTATCAGGATGCACAAGTCTCTATTCAAAACATCATTCCTACTGCATGGGACGGCCTTATCGAGCATCTCGCTCAGCCAATAGAGGGACCTCCACCTGGATTCTCATATCCAACAAATCATCCAACTTATCCTGAAGAATTACCTACGCATTTTCCCACTAGCGGAATCAATGCTACGGAAGACGAAAAGAACAACTGCAACTGGAACAGCTGGGTGCTCCCTGCTAACAACGGTGGATTGAACAACTGGAAAGCAGAGGATGTGATCTCCTTTGATCAGGAGTAAATGCCATTTCCTGTTTTCTTTGTGTATATTGTGCAAAGATAAAAGTGGTTCCTGAACAATCGAACCATGAGCTTGAAAGCCGTGTGCCTTAGCACAACGGTCCTTCTACAAAAAGGGTTTGTCATATCATGATTATGTGCATTCAATAAAATCATGGGATGCTTGCATGTTCAAAATTTTGTGATCCTTTTTCTTTCTTTATTCGCTTTCAAATAGCTATGTTTTTCTCTTCATACACACTCACATATCTACCATGCAGATTCACATACACGCTGGATCCAGTCAATAACGACTCTGCTATTGCCCGTCATGACTTTGAAAATCCGATCTACCAAACTGAGGACGAAAGTGAGGAAGATTGTGAAGTGCCAAGAGAAATTGCAAGACTTCTAGAACAAGAAGAAAAAGCCATACAGCCTCATGAGGAGCCGATTGAGGTCATCAACTTGGGCAGTGACGAAGAAAAGAAAGAGGTCAGAATTGGGGCTGACTTAGAAAACAGTGTCAAGCAAAGACTGATTCAATTGTTGCAAGACTACGCCGAGATATTCGCCTGGTCTTATCAAGATATGCCTGGCCTTGACACGGACATTGTAGTTCATCGCCTGCCAATCAAAGAAGGAAGCACTCCGGTCAAACAGAGACTGCGAAGGAGTAAGCCTGATATGTCAAAAAAGATCAAAGACGAGGTTGAAAAACAATTCAATGCCGGATTCCTAAAAGTTGTAAGTTATCCTCCTTGGATAGCTAACATCGTGCCTGTACCCAAAAAAGACGGGAAAGTCAGAATGTGTGTAGACTACAGAGATCTGAACCGGGCAAGCCCTAAAGATGATTTCCCTTTACCGCACATCGATGTACTAGTTGACAATACCGCACAATGCAAGGTATTCTCCTTTATGGACGGATTCTCAGGGTACAATCAAATCAAGATGGCACCCGAAGACATGGAAAAAACAACCTTCACAACTCCCTGGGGAACCTTTTGTTACAAAGTAATGCCCTTTGGTCTAAAAAATGCTGGAGCTACCTACCAACGAGCAATGGTAACACTATTTCATGATATGATTCATCAGGAAATAGAGGTGTATGTCGATGACATGATCGCAAAATCCAACACCGAAGAAGAACATTTGAGTCATTTACACAAGCTGTTTGACAGACTCAAGAAATACAGATTGCGACTGAACCCGAACAAGTGTACCTTTGGAGTAAGATCCGGTAAACTCTTAGGTTTCATCGTCAGCAGTAAAGGTATTGAGGTTGATCCTGCCAAGGTCAAAGCCATTCAAGAAATGCCTATACCCCGTACCGAGAAACAAGTCAGAGGATTCTTGGGACGTCTAAACTACATAGCCAGATTCATTGCCCATATGACTCCTACTTGTGTGCCAATCTTCAAATTACTGAAGAAAGATCAAGTGGAAAGATGGAATGACAAATGCCAGTTAGCCTTTGATAAAATCAAAGAATACCTTCAAAAACCGCCAATCTTGTTACCTCCTGTGGAAGGCAGACCTCTGATAATGTACCTAACTGTGTTAGAAGATTCAATGGGGTGTGTACTCGGACAACATGACGATTCCGGTCGAAAGGAGCACGCAATCTACTATCTTAGCAAAAAGTTTACCGATTGTGAAACAAGATACTCACTACTCGAAAAAACTTGCTGTGCCTTAGCATGGGCGGCTCGCCGACTAAGACAGTATATGCTAAATCACACCACTTTCCTGATCTCCAAGATGGATCCAATCAAATACGTGTTCGAAAAACCTGCTCTCTCTGGAAGGATTGCAAGATGGCAAATGATCCTAACAGAATATGACATTCAATACACTTCGCAAAAAGCAATCAAAGGAAGTGTGGTAGCTGATCATTTAGCTCATCAAGCAGTAGATGATTATCAGGCATTGAACTTTGACTTCCCAGACGAAGACATTATGCTAGTCAATGACTACAAACAACCAGGATCCCGATGGACTATGGTTTTTGACGGAGCTTCTAATGCGCTCGGCAATGGCATCGGAGCTGTGATCATTTCCCCCACAGGAGGTCATACACCCTTCACCGCCAGATTGTGTTTCAATTGCACCAACAATATAGCCGAATACGAAGCATGCATTCTGGGTCTCAAAGCTGCAATTGATCTAAAAATCAAATTCCTTGAAGTCTACGGAGACTCGGCCTTGGTAATCTACCAAGTCAAAGGGGAATGGGACACAAAGCACCCAAATCTAATTCCATACAAAGAACATGTGTTGAGTTTGATTCCTTACTTCGAGGAGATCACTTTCGAACACATCCCACGCGAAGAAAATCAACTAGCTGATGCCTTAGCTACCATGTCATCCATGTTCAAAGTCAATTGGGACGACGAAGCTCCTATGATCACCATTTACAGGCAAGACGAACCAGCCTATTGCAATGAGATCGATACCAAACAAATGGAAGACAAATCATGGTTCCATGAAATACAAAGGTATCTCGAAACCCAGGAGTACCCTGAAGGGGCATCTATTAACGACAGAAAGTTTCTAAGGAGATTTGCCTCCAAATTCTTCCTAAGCAATGGAACTTTGTACAAGCGCAACCATGACTCGACTTTACTTCGTTGCGTAAACAAGAAGGAAGCAGAACAAATCATGGAAGACATACACAATGGTACCTTCGGTACTCATTCCAACGGACATACAATGGCTAAAAAGATCTTGAGAGCAGGTTACTACTGGTCTACCATGGAGACAGATTGCCATCATCATTCCAAAACTTGTCACAAATGCCAGATATATGCCGACAAAGTGCATGTACCTCCAGTTCCATTAAACGTTCTGACGGCTCCTTGGCCTTTCGCAATGTGGGGTATTGATATGATTGGAGAAATCAAACCTACTGCTTCCAACGGACATCGCTTTATCCTGGTCGCTATTGACTACTTCACAAAGTGGGTAGAGACAGCTTCATATGCTTCTGTCACCAAGAATGTGGTAGCCAGGTTTATCAAGCACAATCTCATTTGTCGGTACGGCATCCCCGAAAGGATCATCACTGACAATGGCACGAATCTAAACAACAAAATGATTACTGAACTCTGCACGCAGTTCCAGATCAAACATCATAATTCTTCTCCATATCGACCAAAGATGAACGGCGCTGTCGAAGCCGCCAACAAAAACATCAAGAAAATCATACAAAAGATGACAGTAACCTACAAAGACTGGCATGAGATGTTACCTTTTGCTCTTCATGGTTATCGCACATCTGCGCGTACTTCAACAGGGGCAACTCCATTCTCGTTAGTCTACGGTATGGAAGCAGTTCTCCCAATCGAAATCCAGATTCCTTCCTTAAGGATCATGAAAGAAGCCGATCTAGACGAAGACGATTGGATTCAAACTCGATTCGACCAAATACACTTGATCGATGAGAAAAGACTTGCAGCTATCTGTCATGGCCAGCTATACCAAAAGCGCATGATCAAAGCATTCAACAAGAAAGTCAAAAGTCAAGCATACCAAACTGGTGGCTTGGTTATCAAACGCATCATCTTACCACAAGGTGATCCCAGAGGCAAATGGACCCCCACCTACGAGGGACCATTCATAATCAAGAAAATATTCTCCGGCGGTGCCATGTTGCTTACCACCATGGATGGCGAGGATTTCCCACACCCTGTGAATGCGGACATAGTCAAAAAGTACTTTGCTTAAAAAATAAAAATACAGCTCGCTAAGTTGAAAACCTGAAAGGGCAACTTAGGCAAAAATGAGCGTCTCGGTGGATTGAAAACCCGAAAGGGCGATCCAGGCAAAAATTAGAGACAAAACAAATACAATCCCGGTAGGCTGAAAACCTGAAAGGGCAGCCTAGGCAAAAATTAGGGAATAAAGCATACAACTATGTCCCGCTCAGCTGCCTACTCACCGACAAGGTTCAACACCTCAAAGACACCGATCAGTCCAATCACTTTCTTCCAACAAGTGAGGGATGAGATGCTCGAAGACAGATTGGCAATAGCAGAATTGAAACTTGACTGGATCGTTCTCACATAGCTATTTCTTTTCATAAATACTTTTCAAAACTTTCTGACAATTTCCTACTTCTAGGATTGTTGTCTCCCTATACTAATCCGCCTATCACGGCACCTTTTCAAAAATCAATGCAGCTTATAACTAACATTTTCATTTTTTCTGTTTTGAATACGCGAGCATCCCAATGATATTTTGAATGAACATATGCATATGATTGATGTTTACCAGGAAAAACAGGAATGGCATTCCGGACATGTCCCAATTATTTGGACATTATCCTAAACCAGCATCAGAAGGAAGTTTCCCCAATGGAGACACATTCCTCAACAAATCCCTCAAAAAGATTTTTTTTTCGAAAGAAGTCTTATTCCCCAGCAGGGTTGTTCCAGATTACTGTCTTCAGAAGGTGTGATCTCCGCACCCAAACTTGGTCAGATAGTGCATCGGAGGATTATGCATCTTCCTCATTCCCACTCCAAAGGGCGTCACAGTCCGAACTCTCAAAACTACTGTTCATCCCCGAGCAGTAATCAAAGATCCTTCAATAGAACATCCTGGTTCTCAAAGAATTTCCCCAACCCAGGGTACTCAAGCGAGACAGAAGATCATCAACAACCACGATGCCTTCACTTCCAAATGGCTAGCAGGGATTTATTTTCCCAATCACAATGCCTTCATTTCTTGACGATTAAGCTGGGATTTATTTTCCCAATCAGGAGCTTGACACGCTCTAAGCTGCATAAACCATGCATCACATTCACACTCATATTCACATTCACAATCATGCATCATACGCATATTCATACACAACATAACTTGCATATTTCTCCTCTAGCTCGAGGATCTCATATCAAACATGCATCATAGACATCGCATATTATTAACTTGATTTTTCAGGTAGACAGATGTCTTCAGCAAAGATGTTCTCACTCACATGCAGTGTTCATCCTGAATCTTATTCAGACAAGCAGTCCTTTCAGATACAATCAAACCAAAGATTCACTCTGAAGAACTCTCATTCTCAACTCATTTATCATCTAACATTGCTAGTCTAAGGCGATACCTCAGACGGTTCCAGAACGATCTAGCATTTCAGATCTAAGGCGATACCTCCGACGGTTCCAGAACGATCTAGCATTTCAGATCTAAGGCGAAACCTCAGACGGTTCCAGAACGATCTAACATTGCAGATCTAAAGTGATACCTCAAACGGTTCCACAATGATCAACTTTCAAATCCTTCATCAAGATATAATCAACAGATTCATTCTGATGAACAAACCATCAACACATTGTCCAGGTGGCATCCGAAAGCCCATCTCAGGTAATGTTTCAATCTGCCAACAACATTTCACAGACAACATTCAAATGCAACTTCCAACATCTCTGCTGATCAAGGTAAGTGCAAATTTTCAGGGCATCTATTTATTCAATCATCTTCTACCCTCAGATTTCAGACAATCTCTTCAGGTTTAAGAAGATTGAATAGGGGCAACTGTTATACCCCAAAATTTGCCCACTTCTTTTTTCAGGAAAGTTTCAATATGAAAATTAAGAGTCTCATATAAACATGGATTTTTTCAAAATATCCTGACATATGAAGAACTTGGTTTTCAGAATTTTTCTTACACAGTAACTTGGCTTACAGTGGAATTTATTCTTACGCAAACGCCAAATACTGTTCTTTACTTCACAAATACTATTTATTTATTTTACAGATAAATAGTACTAACACAGTTCATGCAGGGTTAAATCTTTTTGCAGGCGCAAAAGCAGGAAACTCACACTGTACTGGTAACAATTGTTTTTGTTTTCCCACTAACTTTTGTGCTATATTCCATTATTTTCAAAATCTTTTCAAATCTATCCTTTCAAATTCAAATCTCAACTTTATTCTATCCATCTCTCTTTTCCCAACAATACCTTACACTTTCTTTCAAATCTCACTTCCATTCAAATTTCCTTTTGTACGGAATCACATCATTCCCCAACGTCTCTATCATCTTTCCATTCTATAAATACCTCTCCTTCTTTTCACAAATCTCACATCAAATTCTAAATCATCTTTCAAATTTCTACTTCATCATCCATTTTCTTTCTTCTTTCCTAGCAAGAATGGCAAAATGGATAGAGACACTGTTTCTTACAGTCATCACCATTGCTACGGTGATCATGACTTTCTTCTGCCTACACAGTCCTGAGAAGTGTGGACCTGCAATGGTTGCATTCCCAATCCTCTACATGTTATTGATCATAGCATGGTTCATCAACCGTCATTTTTAAAATTTGTCGTGTTTCTTATTTTCTTAAACGTACCGTTTATTCGTCGTACTTTTCAATATAGTATGTAATATTTATACTGTCAGTATTAAATGTTGTACTAGTTGTCATAATATTGCTTAATTACTAAGATAATATTTTGTGTATTTTCTGCCAGTCAAATATTTCTATTTCTGTGCATTAAATAATTTTCAGGTTATTATCGGTAATTTTGCCCGCATACCGTAAATATCAGTTATTTATTATGTTTCTGTTTTCTAACAAGTCATGTAAATAAATTTTCATGCTTCACGCCAAACAAAAACAAAAATAACAACAAAAAAAAAAAAGAAAATTAACTTTGACGGTTGATTTTTCACTTTAACTGCTGCTTCAGTACACGAACAGTCGGTTGACAGACAAACTGCAGACAGTACAATTCACAGTGATTTGTACAATCAATCAAATCAATCATTCACAATTCAAATTTCCAAGATTTTTGTGTTAGAAGTCTTCTAAATATCACATGATTAGCAGAAACTCAACACTGCACAAAAATCAGGTACGCTTAACTGCCTCCTATACAGACAGTCCCTAATCAGGGTTTTTCTTGTTTTAACAGGAGCAACAAGTTTTGAGAGCTCAAATGGATTTCATATACATCCATACATCTCAAAGTACCATCATACAAATTTTCAAACTTCAATTCACTCAGACGCACCGTCAGCAGCTCAAACAGTCAACAGACGACCCGTTTGACCAAAAAAGTCAACTGACAGTCAAAAATGAAATTTTTTGTCAAAGTCCATATTTTGTCAAAGGATTCAACATTTGATCATTGGATGATCACAATTCATCAAGGAAAGATCAAAAATCAACAAAACCCTAAGATTCAAAATTAGGGTTTTTGCCTGAAAAGTCAACTCAACTTTGACTGATCATAACTCTCTCATCCTTCATCCAAAAAATGTCAACCAAAGCTCATTTTGAAGGAAATTCAATTATCTTTCAAATGCAATTGATCCCATGGTCATAGCATTCACCATTTGAAAAATATGGCCAAAGACATTACAGGTCATTTTCAAAGTCAACAAAAAGATACTTTTTTCAAATGGACACACAAGGAGAACCAAAAATCATTTTGACATGAGACCAAAGACATTGGTTAGAGGACTCTTTGAGGTTTCCAAAAAGTGCAAGATCTCCTTCATATGACAAAAATTGAAGGATTTACACCTTGTTGAAGTTGGCTAAATTTTGGGAAAATGCATGAAATCAACATTGCTCAAAAATGTTTTTTTTCCAAAAGATGCCAAGTTTTTATGGTCCAAACATCTTTGCCATGTTACTATGGGCCTCCCACGACCAAGACAAAGCCCACATCTTTATTGGCCATTTTTTGCATAATTTTATCTTACTTTAAGATTAAAATTAAAAGGAAAATGCATGGATAATGGTTGCTTGGCCTCCAAGTATGACTCACTTCAAGGAATCTTCATTTTTTCTGCAAGAATTGAAGAGCAAGACAAGAGCATTGAATGGAGTCAAGCTTGGTCAACAATTCAAAGATTTTTAATATTTTAAAAATCAAACTTTCAACAAAGACAACAAAGCTTCTTAGCTTGAGTTCCAAGCAACTTTGGGCTATAAAAGAAGCATCATACTTCAGCAAAAGGGACACACGAAATAGGGCAAGAGTATAGCAAGAAATATCACAAAAATTCTCAAAATTTGCATATACTTTGTAATTTTCAAATTCAAATTTCCAATCAATATCAATACCAATAAACACTTCTAATCATCTCCTCAAACATTATAGAGTAAGATTGAGCTCTAAATATAGACATATGAGAGTCGTATAAAGCACTTAAAGCTCTTCATGTACATATGAGTTTTATTTTCGTTTTTGTATATGCAACTAATTTCACTACAAACTAACCACCCTAACATCCTTATGGGGACCTATATGTGTGATCTGGGCCTTAGCATGAGTGTTCCAACGTGAGGATCAGGCTCCACCATTAAAACGAGTCCATGAGTGTTTAAGCTTCATCTTCTTCGTATCCATAGCTAGGAGCTTCAAACCTTAAAACAAATGACATATTTGGATTCAGGACACTCTAATTAGTGGATCTGGGTCACTTGTTTCTATTGCTAACTCGTATTTTTTGCAGGTTCATAGGTTGTTAAAAAACTGGAATTTTAACGTCCAAATAGGGGAGGTTAAAAACCCCCGCTATTTGAAGCTGAAAACCTCATTTCTGGAGGTTGAAGACGACCACGCGTCCAAGCGTGGTTCGTCTGACTTTTCAGCGCGCCAAGGTGGCCCTTCCCTCAAATCTTATTCGCTGGTCAATCCAGCGTGGGCCCCTGCAAAGACTTTGAATCCCCTTGGATTCAGCGTACACCATCATACCATGCACCTACAAATCTGTGCCCTTGGATCAATCTCAAAGCCAATCCAACGCCTCACACATGCAAGCTCACCATGCTCCTTCATTAATTGCCACACCAGATCAGTATCCTTATATTCTTAATTTTATTTTCTATTTTTATTTTAGTTTCTTTGATAAATTAATTAAAAATAGTTAAAAACTTCCAAAAATTCCACAAAAAATATTTTAAACTTCTAAAATAATATATTATTTTATGAAACAAAAATATTTTATTTTTCTTCAAAATTTCAATATTTTTCATAATTAATTAGTATGTATTTGTATATTTGCTTATTAATTATTTTAATTAGTCAAAAAATCATAAAAAAAATTGTTCTTTGTGTTAAATATTGTTTATATATCATAAACTAATTTTGTACATATTTAGGATAATTTTCTCTTTAAGTTTTAATTATTTGTGTAATTATTTGCATAATTATGTTTTGATTAACTTAAAATATCCAAAAACAAATTTCAAAAATTCCAAAAAAATTAGTTTTGTTCTAAAATCAATTAACAAACATTTTGTACATATTTTTAAACTTATTTGCTAGGTTTAATCATATTTCCATCTTTTCTTTATTTTAAATTAATTAATAATGCATTAATTATATTTAAAATAAATCACAAAAATACAAAAATATGCCTTTTATTTCTTGCAATTTAAAATTCCTAGATAAATGTATAGGATGTCAAATTCATGTAAATAGGCTAGTTTACATTTCCCGCACAATCGATGTAATAGCGTAGATTTACTTTCTGCACTTTACATTTCCGCATTTTAATTTCCAGCACCCATATAAACTGCGTGTATGTCAAAGATAAAACTGAACTGTCAGATCACTAACTTCAAAGATAAATATCTGAATTCAATCACAATCACATTTGCACCTCCTAGGGTAACCCCTTTTCACTCTTTTCAAAATCAAAGTTACATTTCTACTGTTTCGGGTACAAAATCGAACCTTTTGTTTATATCCGACGAATGGATAGATTTTTAAAGGGAACAAGGATAAAGACCTCCTAACTCAGGGTAGACCTCCTAGTTTGCTTGCTCAAAATCAAAACAAACAAAATTCTCATACACTGTTGTTTTTTTAAAAACGAATTTTCCAAAAGACAATATTTTGTATACATCCAAACACGGATCATTACAAAATTAACGATCTTTTCAAAACATCTTTCGAAAGATAAACAAGCATTTGTATATATCCGCACAAGGATCATTACAAATTCTATTTGCAAAAGGTATTTCAAAAACACAGGTAAAGCATTCCGAATCAATTGAAAAGTAAAGCAAATGAGCTAAGCAAACTAAAGAGCCCATGGATAACCATGGATACAAAGGGTGCTAACACCTTCCCTTTGTATAACCTACCCCCTTACCCAGAATCTCTCAAAGGTCTTTTTTCTGTTTCTTTTATAAACCTTTCCTTCATTGGATAAAATAAAAGGTCGGTGGCGACTCTGTAAACTTTTTCAAAAGTGACGCGAAAGCGTCCGATCGACAAAAAAGAGTCAGTTCACGTATCCCACCCACGGAGGGGTATGGCCCGAAAGGACGGTCCACAGTGTCGAAAGAAAAGTTGGAAGAATTAGTCGAAGTTAGAGGGAAAGCAATGGCCAACAGATTATCCCCGACAGATTTGGAGAGTACACAGTTAGGTTATGCTAACCAAGAAGAGTTTGAAGTATTGACTATTGACACTCTAGAAGATACAGATTGGAGGAGCCCAATTATTAATTATCTCAAAAACCCTTTGACAGACACAGAAAGAAAGACTAAGTATAGAGCATTATCTTATGTCTTAAAGGGGAACGAATTGTTCAAGAAAAACCCTGAGGGAATCCTATTGAAATGCTTAGGAGAAAATGAATCATATTTGGCATTATCTAGTGTTCAAAGTGGAGCGTATGGAGCCTATCAAGTAGGCCATAAAATGAAATGGTTGCTATTTCGATATGGAATGTATTGGCCCACTATGCTGAAAGGTTGTATAGACTTTGCTAAAGGATGTCAGGAATGTCAAGTGCATGCAGGTATTCAACATGCTTCTGCAAGCAAACTACATTCAATTCTCAAGCCATGGCTTTTCAGAGGTTGGGCGTTAGATTTAATTGGAGAAATTAGACCTACTTCTTCTAAAGGTCAAAGATACATCTTAGTAGGCATAGATTACTTTACAAAATGGGTTGAGTCCATACCTTTAGTAAATGTGGATCAAGAGATTGTTATTGAATTTATTCAGAAACAAATACTCTATAGATTTGGAATCCCAGAAAGTATAACAACAGACCAAGGATCGGTCTTTACTGGTCGAAAAATGTAAGAATTTGCAAAGGAAATGAGTTTCAAATTGTTAACATCTACACCATATTATGCTCAAGCAAACGGTCAAGTCGAAGCAACCAATAAGGTGATAATTGGTCTAATAAAGAAACATGTGGGGAAGAAGCCAAAGAATTGGCACAAGCATTTAGATCAAGCGCTTTGGGCTTGTCGAACATCTCCTAAAGAAGCAACTAATACTACACATTTCCAACTTACATTTGGGCATGATGAAGTGTTTCCAGTCGAGATCTACTTGTAATCAGTTAGAATTCAAAGGCAAGAGGAAATTCCCTCAGATCTTTATTGGGAGATGATGATGAATGAATTGGTAGATTTAGACGAAGAAAGATTGCATGCTTTGGAAATATTGAGTAGACAAAAGGAAAGAGTGGCTAGAGCATACAATAAAAAGGTCAAAGGTAAAATTTTTAGTATCAATGATTTGGTTTGGAAAGTTATTTTACCAATAGATTGAAAAAATAAAGCTTTAGGTAAATGGTCCCCACATTGGGAAGTCCCTTTTCGAATCTTAAAAGCATTTTCAAATAATGCTTATGAGATTGAGGAATTGGCAGAGGATCGAAGGATCCTAAAATTAAATGGGAAATACTTAAAGAAGTATAAACTATTCTTGCATGAAATCAGAATCTTGGCGAAATGATAAATAAGAAATTATACATAGCCAAAATGGTACAAAAGAGTAAAATTAAAAAGGTGCCAAATGGCTTTGTCGTAAGTGCTTGTAACATAAAGAAAGTACATCAAAATACGAATTACTCATTGAGATTAAGAGGGAATAGTAGTCTTCATCCTGTCATACTTAATCTTCGCCAAACTGGTCTTGTATTGAACAAAAGCCTGTATGCCTTTGAGGCGTGAAATTTCTTCGTTCATAGCTGAAGCCCTTTCGACGTGTGCTACACTTTTCTTCACTAGGTCATCAGCCTCAGTGCTATCTAGCCCTTTGAGGGAGGCCTGATTTTTCTTGGCGTCAACAATCTTCTCATGCAGATTTAGAATGTGAGACTCCCAGAGATTGATCGAAGCTGTGTAAGTTTCATACTCTGCTTGGGCTGTCTTCTTTGAGTGCATCAAACCTTCAGACACTTTGTAAGTGGTGAGAGCATTTTAAAACTCAACAGCCTACGCTTGTTCTGTGGTTTGAAGCTTCGATTTGGCGTCTACTTCCCTGTTATACTCTGCACATATCTGGTCAATCAAGTGTTGGATGTCAATCAAAGCCTCACCTATGTCCGTGGGGCACGCAGTAATATAATATTGATTCGACTGATCAACTTTTTTATCCCAAAGAAAGCACTGAAGTATTTCTTCAAGACTTCGAATAAATCAACTTCGAATAAATCAACTTCGAATACAACCTTCTTCACTTGTTTAAGAATTTCATCATAGGAGGCTTCATTTGCGCTAGCACCAGATTAGGTTGAAGCTCTAGAAAGGCTCTTCTTAGAGGAAGATTCCTTTAGAGCAATCATCAACTTTACATATTTGAGGGTATCACTCTCTTTGAGGGGAGTCTTTTCTTCTTTAGTGAGTGGTGTGATTGGTACCTGACTTGAAGCAGGTTGAATGTTTTTTGGATCAGGGTGTGACTCTTCAGCTGCATCAGGTTTTGACTCCTTGTTCTCAATTTCTTGCTCTGTCTCTTTATCCATATCGTCATCTTCATGAAAGTACACCTCAACTTCATCTGAAGATTGTTCATCATCTTAGACGTAGTCTTCGAGGAATTGAGTCCTTTTTGGGGGATAATTGCTAGGGATATCATCAGAGTCTTCATCTTCCTCCATTGCCTCCTTGTCAGCTTATGTAGGCTTTTTTTAGGCATCTTCGCCAGGAGAGGAAGTTTCTTCTTCACCTTGAACATCACCTCCTTCAGGATGTTGAACTCCAGTCAAAGATCCCTTATTTAGAACATCACCTCTGGATGTGGGAGGAGGCTAAGGGATCTTTGTGTTTTGAGGATTGGCTTGAGTGGCAGAAGAATTAAGAGCAGTAGTTGGTTTATCCTAAAAAAGACGAAGAAGTATTAGATTGAGAATTGGAAATTATTTAAAAGATAAACTAATTATTAAGCAAAATTTTACCTTGTGATCATCAGGATTAGAAACATTGCTTCCAATATGCTCCAGAATCACACCCCCAAAAGGTTGAGGCTCAACATCCTTTTGAGGAGGGGGGAGAATTTTCACTTCAATATCCTTTTGATTGGTAGCTTGATAGGAGGCATTTGTCGATGCCTTGCTCTTCTTCTGTTTCTTCTTGGTCTTAAAGGGGGTTGGAGGAACTTCTTATCATCATCTTTGATGACCACCGTTGCATCTTCATTTGGGGACTTTCTTTTCTTAGGTGTAGGAGGAGGTAAGCCACTTCCTTGAAAAATGAAAATTTTATATTCAGAAAAATATGAAAGATAAAAGAAAGTTATATGGGTTAGTACCTTTGAACTCTTCCCCACTTTCTCTAGAGAAACACCGTTTGTAGAAGGAGCCCCCTGACTAGAAGAGGTTGTTGGTTTAGATGCAGTAGTCAAAGTAGCCTTTGATACATTTTTCTCCTTTTTAACTGCTTTCCTTTCAATGACTGAAAAGAAACATGTGCTGGGAATTAGTTAAAAGGAGATGTGTTTTAAGAAGGAGAAAGGAATAAAAACCAGGAATTCCTTCGACTCCACACCTTCACATGTAGGAGATACGATTCTCACTGTAGACAAGTCATAGTGGAGGAAACCTTTGAAACTGTCCAGAGTGTTCTTAGTCGAAACTACCTTTTTTGCACGTTTTTTGGAATCATTTTTTAATTCGTAAAAAATATTTCCACAAGTAAACCAATCTAGGTAAGGTGGAGAAAATGCTAAGGCAAAATTAACATTAGGCAGCTTTGGAAATTTGGGTGGTTGAAGTTCGAAAGCTAGGTCATACATGAACTCAGGTTTTACAGATCGAGGAATTTTTAAAGATGGAAGTGATTTAATAAATTTTTCTCTTAAAGTTTGTGCTACATTGTAAACCGTTTGACTAAGCTGAGTAGGATTATAGACAATTTCAAAGTAATCCTGGAACGCTTCGATTTCTCCAGAATGTGTTTTCTTACCTTTGTAAACATTTTCCTGCACAAGTGAGAAGGCTTTGGTTAGATGATCACCAATTTGGGTAGTGTCGAACATGTTGTTTAAATAGAAGTTTTTCCACCAAGTATAAAAACCATTGGTTATGTAGAAAGCAAGTTGATAAGGAATAAGGCTAAATTCAGCAAACTTAGCATGATATTCCTGATGCTTTGCAATATCTCGAACAACATAGTCTACTCATGCGAAGAAAATCTCACGCTTTCGAGTAAAAAGAGGTTCAGGGATAAGTTGACATAACCCAAATTGTTGAGAGACAAAGTTAGGCTGGTAAGCTAGCAGACAAACATAACTCTTCACTGGCTAGATCCTAGAAACTAGCAATCTAGGAAGAAGGAATGTGCACCATATGTTTTCGACCTCATTATTGACATCCTTCATAGCATCCTCAATTGTTGAAGTGAACCATACAGGTCCATGAGTGCGGCTGGCAAAAGGGGCCATTGAAGGAGTAAAGTTGTGACATTTTGAAAACATTAATAAATATTTGGTGAGGCAAGTATGAAGATTTTCCATATCATCATTGGGAGTCAATTGCAAAAGTCTCGTTCCTTCAATGCTCTGATTGGCTATATCAAGATCCTTTTCATTGATGGTGCCAGAGGTTCGAAGAGATGGTTCAAATGTGGCATTTAGCCATAACGGAAGAAGTCAATAGGGTCCCGACAGATGTAGATTGGTACCAACTTCATATTCTTTGAGTTTGGTAGTAGCAGCCCCTAAACTCTCATACAAACTAGCTAGGAGCAATTCACTTACACAAACTTTTCGACCAGTATGTAACTGGTTGGCTAAAGTCAAAAACCTTTTAGCTACTTGCAAAGATTTACAACAAAAGATGAATTTTTATAACCATAAAGCTAATAAAGCTATGTGTTCAGTATCAGAAGCATCATCCCCTTCGACATGATAAAGGTTAATGTAAGCACTAAAGGAAGCATTTTTGACATTGAATTCAATAGCGTTATCAGAATAAAGATAGGGATCAAAAGTTTCCCCGGTAGGAGGGAGTCCAGTTATTGCAGCTATATTAAAAAAGGCCAGGGTTATCATCCCACAAGGAAGGTGGAAGGTATTGTAAGTACTATCCCAGAAATACAGAGATGTTAGCAATAAGGGTTGGCAATAGCTAAAACCCAGCTTCGACATCTGGATTAAGTCGAAAATCCCTAAGTCCTTCCAGGCTTGAGCCTTTTTCTTTTTGACTTTGGTAAGCCAAGATAGGTAAGATTTGTCCAAAGTTGGACATGATCGAAAGGGCCTAAATTTTTCAGTAATATAATCCAATTGAAAGGCTTCTCTTTCTACTTGGGGGTTCGAGTTGCCTTCAGCAGTTTTATCCTTAGAAGATTTACTGGGTTTCTTAACTGAATCTTCAATATTTTCTTTAGGGGGGTCAATTCTATTTGCTATAGGTTTTGTGACATGATAAGTTGGGAAAAACTCTACATATTTCTCTAAGTGCCCTGTAGCAATTAAATGTCCTAGAAAACCTAGGGTTTTAACAGAAAGTAAAGAATAGATTAATACCTGGGAAGCGTAAATAAATTTTTGTTATTTGGTGAGTTTTAGGGGTGTTATGAATTCTTGATTCCCAGAAGTGATGAGTTTGCTGGTTGGAACACTTTGATAAGTTGAACCTTTAGAAGTTCTTGTTTCTTTGCTGCTCTTGGATTTCTTCTTTTGTTTGTTCGGTGACATTGTTATAGATTTGGAGCCTTAATGGAGTTTGTGAAGAAAAGAAGAGCGTAAGTTCAAGGAAGAAGAGAATTGCTGGGTTGTTGCTGGAAAGAAGAAAGTGGAAAATGAGAAGAATAACTTTTATAGTGAGAAGTGGAAGCAAGAACAATTACATATTGAAGGAGTGAAAAACACTTAGAAAGGGGGGGATTGAATCAGGGTTGTTTCTAAAAATGGTAGATAAAAAATAATCACACGGTTATTTTTATCCTGGTTCGTTGTTAACCAAACTACTCCAGTCCATCCCTGACAGAGTGATTTACCTCAACTGAGGATTTAATCCACTAATCAATCTTGATTACAATGGTTCTCCACTTAGACAACTTCTAAGTCTTCTAGAGTATACAGATCACAACTTGATCACTCTAGGAACTTCCTTTTACAAAAGATGTAAAATAATATTACAAGAGTTTAATGTGCTTCTTAATAAGCTATAATCACCAAGTGATTTTTCTCTCAAGATTAAGTTCTAACACTCACTAAAATATTACAATGTTGTGAGGTTGAAGATGAAGTTTCTTGCTGTTTTTGTGTGACAACGTTTTGGCAGCGTAATGGTACTTAGAGCGAGAGAGTTGTTAGCTGCTTCAGCATGAGAACTTCTTTATGTAGGCAGTGAGAAAATGTGACCATTGAGTAGCATTTAATGCTTTGGGTGAATAGTACACTACTGCATTTAATGTTTCACTCTTTTGTCAACTACCTTGAGCCATGCTTCAACTGCTTTTGCCGACTTTGACTTTTGTAGCTTCTAACGTTCCTTTTGTCAGTCAGTCAGATTTGACGTTGTAATCTTTTCATCTTGTACTTGCTTTTGGACTCAAACTATTAGAATAAAGTTTGAATGTCAGAGTTTTCAGCATTGGTGCAGATGCAACTTCAATCATCAGACTTTGGAAGTGCTTTGGAGCGTGATACCATCAGATCTTTAGAGCCTTGCTTTTGACTGCCATTTTCTGATGCTTTCCAGATCATGTTCTGATTTCCTCAAGACCATCTTCTAATGTCTGCCAGACCATGTTCTGATGAAGTCATCCATATCTTCTGGGTTAGAGCTTCTGAATGCTGGTTTTGTGCATACTCTTTTAGAATTTTCCTGAAATGGAAAACGTGAATAATTAGAGTACCACATTGTCTTATACAAAATTCATATATAATTTTATCATCAAAACTAGAAATATTGATCAGAACATTTCATGTTCTAACAATCTCCCCCTTTTTGATGATGACAAAAACATACTGAATTGATATGAATTTGTATCCAGAATATCAGATGAAAAAGACAATACACAAATATAGCATAAAAGCATTTTAATCAGAGTCTGTGAATATGTCTCCCCCTGAGATTAACAATCTCCCCCTGAAATTAATACTAGAAGAATTTATAAATAAAAGACTTTCCTGAGTATTTTCCATTTCAGATGAGACTTTCACGTTGAACTTTAATCTTCAGATGATTCAGAGCTTCCTTTCAGAGCTTCCATTGGACAGCTTCAGAGCTTTGAATTTTTCTTTAAGAGCACTTGGCTTTATCAGAGCATCAAAAAGACTTGCTTCAGATTTTGTGCAGAGCTTTAAATTCTTGTATCAGAGCATAGCTTGCTCCAGATATTGAAACTTCTTGTATCAGAACATTAAGCTTTGTATGCTTCAACTCTTTAAGAGATTTTCTCCATATACGTTTCTCCCCTTTTTGAGCTTGTTCAGAATATCACATTCCTGCAAATCTATCAGAGACAAAAAACTTGCAATTTTTTGTTAGGAATGTTGAGACTTAAGCCCAACAACTGATATTATAAATCAATTCAAATAGCACGTTTCTCCCCCCTTTTTGTCATAACATCAAAAAGCATAAAAGATTCATATGAAAGACACAAAGAGTGAAGAAAGAAATACTTTTATTTGATAACCAGAGGGAAGTACAAGGCAGATGCAAAAACAAAACAGATGCAAGAAACAAGAAAACTACTAAGACACAAGACTCAGACTAAGACTGGTTAAGCTTAAAGGCTAAGCGGTGTCTTCTGCTTGCTTCCTTGAAGATTCTTCAGATCTTTGCATCCAAGTTCTGAATTCAGCATTGGTGTCATCCTGTTTGTCCAGACGACTGAACATTGAAGCTTGATTTTGTTGAAGTGCCTTCAGAGTGTCCAACAAGACAAACGTTGAAGGGCCAACAGATGAAGCAATAGGGTTTTCCTCAAAAGCAGTAGGAACATCAGAAGCTGGAATCATGTGATTGTCAGCAACAGGTTCCTCTTCACTAGGAATCTCTTCAGCAGGATGCTCTTCAGCATGATTTTCCACACCAGGATTCTCCTCAAGAGGATTCTCCTGGAACCATTCAAACAACGTTTGAAAGTCTCCAGTCAGAACTGAAAGAGGATAAGGAACCAGAGGCTTATCAGTCCAAACAACCAGAGGCAGAGGATTATCCACTTCCATATCATCATAATCCACAGCCAGATCATCCACAAATGGAGCTTCTTCCAGAGGCTTCCAGTCAGAAATTTTCTATTTCCATACTCCAGAGTCAGTCCAGCAGGACCAGGAGCAGCAGCAAGACAATCATTCTGGAGATCCATAAACTCTGCTTGCACATCACCAGAGAAAGCCTTCCAGAGCTTTCCAGCAGCCACGTGATCCAACTTGAAGTCATGGGCAACCTTCAGATAATCTAACCCTATTCGTACCTTATGTTTGAATATTTCAAAACGCATATCAACAGAAGGTGGAGGAAGGTTGGTTCTGACAATGGTGATTGGATCTTCTGGGTGGGAGATGGAATATGGTTCAGGGGCTCTTTCAAACAACAAAGAAGTGTTTGAAGAGGATGGTTAAAGAGAGGATTTTGCTTTGTTGTTAGAGTCTAGGACTTCAACAACTGGTGGAGATGAAGGATTCTGGGGGGTAGGTTTAAAAGGGCGAGGGTTACGAAAGAATAAATCAGAGGATAATGATGATGGTGAAGAAGGGAGATTGAAGTTGGAGAACACTGCAGTGTCAACAACTAGTTGGGGATCATAAGATTGAGGTTGAGTTTCAGAAGGTGGGGGTTGAGCAGAAGAGAAAATGTTTTCATGAGGAAAGATGGTGTTTAGAGGCTTTGTATTAAGAATGGGTTCAGAATCAAGGATAGACTGTTTGCCTTTAGATTTGGAGGAAGCAGAAGATGGAGATTTAGAGGTTTTGGTGGTTTGAGGATGAATTTCTGGTGATTTTTCTGGTTGAGGTTCTGTTGATATATGTTTCGAATTTAAAACATGAATAGGAACAGACTCAGTTATAGAAATACCTGAAGATTTTTTCTTCTTCTTCTGAGGCTTTGAAGGCCCGTCTCCAACAGACTTGCTCTTCTTCTCCTTCTTTTCTTCCTTTTCCTTCTTCTCTTCTTTCTCTTCTTTATTTTCTTCTTTCTTTTCCTTCTTGTCTTTCTTCTCCTTCTTCTTCTTTTTCTTCTTCTCTTTCTCTTCCTTCTATTTTGATGGATCCTGATCAGCTAAAGTGGGAAGCACTTTGTTGCTTACCCATACAAGATCATACTCAGAGCCTTCCTTTTGACACTTTTCCAGATAGAAGAGGACAATGTTAGGATGCTCATTCTTGAAGAACATCTCAAAATCATCCAGAGCAGGAATCCTTCTGGTCAAGATCTCATTTACCACTCTAGGAGTAGCGGTAATGGTCTTTATCAACTTCATCTTCTTCAGAGTGTGAGCATTCATAGTGCTCCCACACGTTGCATACAGATCTTTAATAGTTCCAACCTTCACCAGATCATCAACCAATCCAGTCTCAATTAGAATATCAGAAATCAACCTTCCAAAGGGAATGATGTTCCTTCTGATCTTAGGAGTCTTCAATCTAGCTTTCTCTCTAGATTCCCTCACATGATTCCACATGTGGATAAACAGAATATAAGGGAGATCCACCTTCTCACCGTTACCAATACAATACAAAATGTATTGTTGGTCTTGATTGATGTAGTTAGGAAATACAGTTGCTTTTCTGTGGTAGATGCAACCCAGAAGGATCTTGGACCATATTCTGTAGGGATCCTTCAAATCCTTGATACTAGTAGAGCCTTTCCTAGATTTGAAGATTTCAGCATACACAGCGCCCCAATCTGTTCTGCCTACTATAGCTCCAGAAGCACCTTCACAACCTTCCAGACCTAGCAATCTTATGATCAGATTTTCTGTAATGGAGATCTCTTGGCCACAGACAAAAGAAAGAATTTCCTTTGGCATAAGTGTTACATGAACCTAAAATTCTTTAACCAATTCTGGGTAAACTGGTCCAATCAAACGGTTGAAGATCGGTTCCCAGCCTTGAACCAACATGTTGTTATTCAAGTGAAAGTTGTGTTCCTGTAGACTATCAAAATCAACCATCATTTCACTAAGAACTTCTAATTCATCCATCAGAATCAGACAAGTCTTCAATGGAGAGAGAACAGTTTGTTGTTGCTGCTGTTGTTGTTGTTCTTGTTGTTGAGAAGACGAAGCATTGATTTGAGTTGACGAGGAAGCCATTGAAGAACACTTGAGATTTTTGGGTTTCTTTCTTTTAGGGTTTAGATTAAAACAGAAAAGAAGACAGAAATGCATAAGTGTGAATGATGATGAAGGAGTGAAAATAGAGAAAATGAATATGTGATGAGTTTATATAGACACGGATTTAAAAATGAAATGCAATGAGATTCTAAATGCAAGCGGTTACAGAATATGAATCAATCACATTTAATGTTGAGAGACGTTAGTAGAGATAGCATGAGATTTGAAAAGATTTGCACAGTTACCTAGGGCGGCGTCTCATCAATTGCACGCATGCTTGTCCCTTCAGAATGAACACGTGGTCATCATCTGGAATAGCTGGTGGCAGCTGTTCTGCTTTAACAAAAGTTCTGTATCATACTTAGACACATGAAACGTTAGTAATAACAGTTTCAGAATATCCATATGAACATACATAAACATAACATCTGATAAGAAAATAAATAAATCAACATATTCAAACTAATCCACATATCAGATCATCTCAACACCTTCATTCTGGGCATAAGTCCATACTGATGTTCTTCAGAATGAACTTAAACCTATCTTCAGCAAGGGGTTTTGTAAAGATATCAGCCCATTGATGGTTTGTATCAACAAAGTTTAGAGAGAGGACACCCTTCTGAACATAGTCCCTAATAAAGTGATGTTTAATCTCTATATGTTTAGCCTTAGAATGTAAAATAGGATTCTTAGATAAACAAATAGCAGAATTATTATCACAGAATATAGGAATGTTACTCTCATGTATATGATAGTCTTCTAGTTGACTTTTCATCCAGAGCATCTGTGTACTACATCCAGCAGCAACTTCATATTCTGCTTCTGTAGTAGAAAGTGCAATTGTTGCTTGCTTCTTGCTATACCAGGAGATCAGGTTACTTCCCAGAAAATGACAGCTTCCAGAAGTACTTTTTCCTTTCAACTCTATCTCCAGCGTAATCAGCATCACAATATCCTACTAAGTTGTATTCTTCAGATCTTCTGTAGACTAAACCAACATTAGTAGTACCTTTCAGATACCTAAGAATTCTCTTAATAGCGGTTAAGTGAGATTCTCTAGGATCTGATTGGAATCTAGCACACAAGCATACACTAAATAAAATATCAGGTCTAAAAGCAGTCAGATAGAGAAGAGATCCTATCATACCTCTGTAGATCTTCTGATCTACATTCTTGCTTACCTCATCCTTACCTAATTTGCAAGTTAGATGCATTGGAGTTTTTGCTTCTTTGCTTTCAGATAGTTTGAACTTCTTCAGAAGCTCTTTGACATACTTAGTATGATGAACATAAGTTCCTTCAGAGGTTTGATTAATCTGAATGCCTAGAAAATTTTTGAGTTCTCCCATCATGCTCATCTCAAATTCTGCCTGCATAGACTTAGCAAACTCCTTTCCAAGTGTAGCATTAGATGTTCCAAAAATAATATCATCAACATAAATTTGACAAATTAGCATATCCTTTTTATAGGTTTTACAGAAGAGATTTGAATTTACTTTTCCTCTTGTGAAACTATTATCCAGAAGGAAAGAACTTAATCTTTCATACCAAGCTCTGGGAGCTTGCTTCAAGCCGTATAATGATTTCTTTAGTTTAAAAACATGTTCTGGAGACTCAGAGTCTTCAAAACCAGGAGGTTGGTGAACATAAACTTCTTCATCTATATAACCATTTAAAAAGGCACTCTTAACATCCATCTGATAAAGAGTGATGTTATTCTGAGTGGAAAATGAAATTAATAATCTAATAGATTCTAACCTGGCCACTGGTGCAAAGGTTTCAGTATAGTCAATGCCTTCTTGTTGACTATAACCTTGAGCAACCAGTCTGGCTTTGTTTCTGATGACTTCGCCTTTCTCACTCAGCTTGTTTCTGAAGACCCATTTTGTTCCAATGATATTAAATCCTTTAGGTCTTGGAACCAGATCCAAAACATCATTCCTTGTAAACTGGTTTAACTCTTCTTGCATTGCTCTTTAGGAATGCTCTTATTCTGATGGGATCATCTTTCTTTCCAATTATAACATCTTATGGATGGGCAGAGTTGATTCTAGAGGATCTTCTGAGTGTTGGCTCTTCAGATATTCTGAGATTCTCTAAAGACTCTGCAACTTGATCTTCTGAATCATCCTTTCCTCTGATCTCTTCATGATCTGGATCAGAAATATCTATATCTGCAAAATTCCCATCCTGCTTTGGCTTTTCAATGCCAAGCTTATCATCAAATCTGATATTGATTGATTCCTCAACTGTCAGAGTTTCAGTATTGTATATCAAAGAAGGAAACACTTCTGAGCTTTGGAATCAAACTTGTTCAGATAATCCTTAGTATTCAGAATATAACAAACACATCCAAATGGATGGAAATATGAAATGTTGGGCTTTCTGTTCTTCCACAATTCATAAGGAGTCTTATTTAGAATAGGCCTAATGGAGATTCTATTCTGAATATAACAAGTTGTGTTAATTGCTTCTGCCCATAAATGCTTAGCCATATTAGTCTCATTGATCATGGTTCTGGCCATTTCTTGGAGAGTCCTATTCTTTCGTTCTACAACTCCATTTTGTTATGGAGTTCTAGGACAAAAGAAATCATGGGCAATACCATTTTCTTTGAAATAAATTTCAAAGAATCTGTTTTCAAATTCACCACCATGATCACTTCTGACTTTTATGATTTTACATTCCTTTTCAGATTGGATCTGATTACAGAAGTCAAAGAATACAAAATGTGACTCATCCTTGTGTTTTAAGAACTTTACCCAAGTCTATATGCTGTAGTCATCTACGATGACCAATCCATATTTCTTGCCTCTGATTGATGCTGTTTTGACTGGGCCAAAAAGATCAATGTGCAGAAGTTCTAAAGGCCTAGAGGAAGAGACAACATTTTTAGATTTAAATGCAGGTTTTGAAAACTTCCCTTTATGACATGCTTCACAAAGAGCATCTGATTTATATTTCAGATTTGGGAGCCCTCTGACCAGATTAAGTTTGTTAATCTAAGAAATCTTTCTCAAACTAGCATGACCCAATCTTCTGTGCCAGACCCACTGCTCTTTGTTAACAGACAGAAGGAAAGTAACCTGTTGGTTCTTAAGATCTGAAAGATAAATCTTATAAATGTTATTCTTTCTTTTGCCAGTAAATAGGATTGAGCCATCCTTCTGAATAATAGCTTTACAAGACTTTTGATTAAAGATTATGTCATAACCATTGTCACTTAATTGACTTATGGATAATAAGTTATGAGTTAATCCATCTACTAAAAGAACATTATTTATAGAGGGAGAGTTACCAATACAAATGGTTCCCGAGCCTATGATTTTTCCCTTCTGATTCCCTCCAAACTTTACTTCTCCAGCAGATTTAAGTTCCAGACTTTGGAACATAGACCTTCTTCCCGTCATGTGACGTGAGCACCCAGAGTCCAGGTACCATGACATGTTTGTCTTTTGCGCTGTGAAGGAGATCTACAACAGGAATTATCTTATCCTTAGGTGCAACAACATTTTTCTTTGTGTGTGTGATATGGAAACTTTTAGAGTGTGATGTGTGTTTGATATCATGAGAATGACCATACTTGAACTGTTCATACAAAGGTTTATATTCAATGATCATTTTATCAACAGGTTCAAGTTTATAAGGGGTTTCTCCCTCAAAGCCTATACCTATCCTTTTGTTTCCACTAACACCATAAATCATAGAGGCTAGCTGACTTCTGCCTATACCTCTAGATAAGAACTTTCTGAAGCTTAAGTCATATTCTTTCAGAATATTATTAGTGCTTGGAATAGACATATCTGAACTTGAAGATGTTTCGACATCTTTAATTAATTTTAAAACTTTTTCTTTTAGTTCAGAGTTTTCTATTTCAAGTCTCTTGGTTTCAGATGCAAAAAACTTTTTGAGCTTTTTGTATTTGATACTAAGTTGACTCTTGACTTCCAGAAGTTCTGATAAGTTGGAAACTAAATCTTCTCTAGTGAGTTCAGAAAATACCTCATCAGAGTCTGAATTAGAGGTAGATTCTTCGCCAGCATCAACTGTTGCCATGAGTGCTATGTTGGCTTGCTCATCTTCAGAGTCTGACTCTTGATCAGATGAATCAGAGTCATCCCATGTAGCCATCATGCCTTTCTTCTTTTCAAACTTCTTTCTGGGCTTTTCTTTCTGAAGCTTAGGACATTCATTCTTGTAGTGTCCAGGTTCTTTGCATTCATAGCACACTACCTTCTTCTTGCCAGATCTTCTGTTTTCAGAAGATTCTCCCTTTTCAGGTCTCTTAAAGTTCTTGAATCTTCTCTGCTTGCTCTTCCATAGTTGATTCACTCTTCTGGATAAGAGAGATAATTTAACTTCTTCTTCTGACTCTGACTGGTCAGATTCTTCTTCTTATGCCTGAAAAGCGTTAGCACAATGTTTATTTTTAGATTTTAAAGCAATAGACTTACCTTTATTCTGAGGCTCATTTGCATCTAGATCAATCTCATGACTCCTTAGTGCACTTATAAGCTCTTCAAGAGATATTTCATTCAGATTATTAGCAATCTTGAATGCTGTAACCATTGGTCCCCATCTTTTGGGAAGACTTCTGATTATCTTTTTAACATGATCAGCCTTTGTGTATCCATTGTCAAGAACTCTCAACCCAGCAGTCAGAGTCTGGAATCTGGAGAACATTGCTTCAATGTTTTCATCATCTTCCATTCTGAAAGCTTCATACTTCTGGATGAGAGCCAGAGCTTTTGTTTCCTTGACTTTTGCATTTCCTTCATGAGTCATCTTTAGAGATTCAAAGATGTCATGAGCAGTTTCTCTGTTTATGATCTTCTCATACTCAGCATGTGAAATGGCATTTCACAATATAATTCTTGCTTTGTGATGATTTTTGAACTCTTTCTTTTGATCATCACTCATTGCTTGTCTAGTAATCTTGACTCCTCGAGTAGTTACTGGATGTGTGTAACCATCCAACACTAAATCCCATAGATTGCCATCTTGACATAGAAAATAACTTTCAAGTCTATCTTTCCAGTATTCAAACTTTTCACCATCAAAGACTGGTGGTCTATTGTAACCATTGAAGCTATTACTTCCATTGTTACCATTGTTGTTTTGCTCAGTAGGAGTTGGAACTGGATCAACCATTTTGTGTTTTTCTCCTGAATCTTTTCTCTAACACGGTTAAGTGTTTGCACCTAGAACCGACGCTCTGATGCCAATTGAAGGAGTGAAAAACACTTAGAAAAGGGGGGGTTGAATAAGGGTTGTTTCTAAAAATGGTAGATAAAAAATAATCACACAGTTATTTTTATCCTGGTTCGTTATTAACCAAACTACTCCAGTCCATCCCTGACAAAGTGATTTACCTCAACTGAGGATTTAATCAACTAATCAATCTTGATTACAATGGTTCTCCACTTAGACAACTTCTAAGTCTTCTAGAGTATACAGATCACAACTTGATCACTCTAGGAACTTCCTTTCACAAAAGATCTAAAATAATATTACAAGAGTTTAATGTGCTTCTTAATAAGCTATAATCACCAAGTGATTTTTCTCTCAAGATTAAGTTCTAATGTAACACCCCATTTCTACCCGACAAATATATATAAATCAGAGTTTTCAAAATTTCTCAATAAACAAATGAGGCGTCACATAATAAAACAAAACAAATCAACTCGTCGCATAAAGCGGATACATAGCACCTTTGAAACAGAATAACTTAATTTATTAAAACACAACGGAATCACTTAAACAAGTATTCAATAAAATATCTTCAGTTAACTTATCATTTTGTTCAACCAAGATAACACAATTAAACAACAACATCATGAATGACATAAATTGTTCCCCCCAGAGTGCTACGTATCAGAGCGACAACCGACTCGAGTAACGGCAACTAAATCCTCATACTTGAATACCTGCACGTTACCAATATAAAGGCAACGGCGAAACAAGAGAAAAGGGTGAGATATCAAATCATATAAGTGGGCGCGTGATAAATTGTATATTAGGATTCAGGCATATAAAATCATTACATCGCAAGTATCAACAGTTACCATACACATCATACTTCCACAGTTCATTAATCTCTCATACTTTTCATCGCACAACAAGTCATAATTATGTAAATAGTATCATCCAATAAATTTCACATATTCAAGTATGCACGAAGTTCAATCGTATAATAATCACAGGATTCAATACTATTATTCCAAATATATACACAATTCATCATTATCACATATTCTCTCATTTAACCAATTACGTATTCAAACGTCACCTCTTCTCAATTATCAACTAATACAATTATCACTACAACACCAAGTGTACATAATCAATTACCAAACTCATACACATAGCATCACAACATCAATGCACATAATCAATTGTTCACTCGTACACTTATCACAACATAATGCACATAATAAACTATCACATAACTCTAATGTGACTCAATGAAACATGTGACACTATGCATGTGGTACCAATGTGAAATTCTAAGTTTCACCGGCCTCCGATTCATAACTCTAGAATCTAAGCCACACTTCCGATCCGGACAAGACCAAAGTCCACCAATTGTAAACATATAGTTTACGGCTTCCGATTCACTCTAGAATCCAAGCCCGCTTGTGTTTCAAAGCAAATCCACCTGTGTTTCAAGGCACACTATGATATGAATGTATGTACAATATCACAAATATATGCAATTAAGATCATCTCTACCATCTTATCTTTCCGCATATCACAATAATTCAACCCTATGAATTATCCACCAATTGTACACAACATTCACAACATACGCATCATTCACATACAAGAGGCCAATTAATCAATTACGATTCACACAATCCAATTAATACTAGTAACCACACTATCTCATTTTAATTCTCATTTTGCCAATTATACATGAACACACACTTTCAACATCAAGCAATTAATCATTATAATTAATATTAACCAACTAATCACAGAGAATCAATATTAGTACAACATCATGGCATATACATATATTATTCTCAACATACATATTCAAGCCAAAACACAATTACGGACGAATCCTCAAAATACCGTAATTTACCGACAAACCGAATAATTGATCCAACTTCAAGTATATTCCAATCAATTAAATTCATTGCAATTAATTTAACTATTAATTTAACCAATTAATATCAAACTATATTAATTTAATTCACTTCAATTTCTACTCCATCTCCAATTTCTAGCATTCTATTGCTCAAAACCATTTTTATTGAAAAGAATATCACGCTAGCTTTCTAACGCCTCGAACGGAGACTCAAACGGAGTTACGGTTCAAAAGATATGAATTGTTAAAGTTCCAATAAAAAACAAACACCGACGTTATACACTGACAACTCTAAACATGTCAGAATTACTCAAAACAAATAAAAATATGACTCTTAATAATTCAAAACAACTCTGACAACTTATTGTCGACTCTAACAACTCTATTAACAACTCTAACAACTCTATTGACAATTCTATTAAATTATTATAATTTATTTATAAAGAATATTTAAACCAAACACAATTTCAATCGATTCGTAAAATATCACAATTTCAACAAAATGACACCACCACGTTAATGTACTAATTAAACTTAGCTACCACGTAAATTTCCACCAAATTCCGAACAACTAAATATACAGCTTAATTTGGCTATTTCGGTCAAACGGGACTATTTTTATTTATTATAAGTAGCACTGTTACTAACCAACCAAGTGGTTCCATTTATTCAATTCCTATTTTTCACTTATGTTGCATCAGTATATATATATATATATATATATATATATATATATATATATATATATATATATATATATATATACACACGTTTATTAAGTAACCACCAAGAATGATTTCAAAATGCATATATAGATAACAGAAAGAAAATTAAAAGAAAACAACACTTAGCACCTAGACCACAAAATTGTAGCATAGTGTGTGAAGTGTCGCTCGCCAATGATCTTGGTATCGTCCGTCAAAAGGCATGAATGCCTAGGCATTATTGTCGACCGTCAAACAACATAGCCATTTCATAAATTTACAAACATAAATACAAACAGCAACCTTCAGCAACGACAATAAAAACAGAACTCTAAGCTTCGGTAACAATTAACACAGCTATTGCAATAACATAAATCCCTAATCCCCAACATACAAGATTTCATAAGCCCCATTATAGGAAGAGAATCTCACCCTTACCTTATTCAATATGGAGACTCCAATTGCACTTCCGATTTGGCACCATGGATGGAAATCTCTAAGCTCATTCCTCTTCTCCAAGGCTTGCCTCTTTCTCTTCAAATCTTGTTTTCTCCCAAAAATGACAACTACTCTTTCTCATCTCTAAAACCCTAATTTATCATTCTAATTGGGCTTAGTCTTTCACTTCCTTTTTATTATTCTTCACAAATTAATTAGGCCCAATAAGATATATAACTCAAATAATCAATTATATCACCTTTAATAATATTCCATTAATAATATTTCATCAATGTAATAATTCCGACTTATAAATAATATTATTCTTAATATTATTTTCCGACTTCAATTTAATAATTCCAAATATGCCCTTAAATAACACCGACAATCCAAATTCGACTAAATCGAATATTTCCGGTCTAATCTTAATTACTCAGAAAATTCTCAAAACTTCAAATATTATTCCAAAAATATTTCTAATACTGAAAATATCAAAATTCTTGATTAAATATCGATCCGCTATCCCAAACTAAATACCGACTAAATCTTCCCAAAATACGAAAACTTCACTAAACACTCCGAACGTCTAGATTAAGCGGATAATCGAATTTTCGGGTGTTACAACTCTTCCCCACTTAGAATATTTTCGTCCTCGAAAATCTACTTGACAACACCGCCGCAACCAAATCTTGTATCCAATTCTCAAATATCCAAATCGCGTTTGGTAACACTTCAATCACCACTTCTTCGGCACAACAACGATTCCACAAGAACACAAACACATTACTATTCTTACAAGATACGCAATAATCTACGATTCGATGCAGCATCCTGGCTCATCGCACTTATTCCAACAGTCTATCAATCCAAACATCAAGATAATTCCACTTCACAGACTTCTGACATATAGTCCTTCATTTCTTACAAGTCGTACAACATCAGTGTCACACAATGCTTCCGCTGCGCAACTCTTATAATTCTTCTTTAATTCACTGCCTTGTTAAAACTTTGTCAACTGTATGGTTCACAAATTTTCAATCCAACACAGAATTTCCTTAATACTCATCCTCACATTGTTGTTTCACTTGTTACTTCCAATCTTTCACCTCGCGACATTCACTTGCACAAAACTCACTACTCCGAATTGTTCATTTCTTCCGACTCTTACTCAACCACTCCTCTTATCAAGTTACACAAACTGGTGAGCGACTACCTTCGCGACGTAACATCAATATTCTTTCTCTACTATTAAGATAGCAAGACAGATCTATAACATTCAGCACGATTTTCGCCTACCATTAACAATGGATTGAGGGTGATCAGTTCCCCAATTTGTCAATTAGTATTCGACAATCATAGTGGAGTATAAACTGTCGTTACTTTATAATAGCGTCATTTCCGAATTCTCACTCAAATCCATTAACACGTCATAATCCGATAATTCACTTTGGATTCTTACCACTCCCACAAATTCCTAATCATAATATCTCGTTGATGAGACACCAACATCCAAACATATTACTAAATCCGCTTCATAGTCACTTAGCATCACACGGTCGTCAACGTCTTTCCATCTTCAAAATTACTGCTATACTCGTACCTCGCAATTTACCTCGTCTCAACCAAAGTCCTCCTCGCTTCCAATTGGTGATAAAATCTTCCCATAATCCTTCTTATGATACAATTCATCTCGTTATCTTTCTGACGCTTCAAACGGAGCTCAAATCGGATATCCGGAACTCAAGTTATGAAATTTTAAAGTTTCACAATGATTCTGAATTTTTCTGCGACTTGCTTACGGAGATCCTACTCCGAAATTCACTTTTCTTCGATCAAACACATCCTAAATAGCCTCTAGCATAACTCCTTATAACTCGAGAGATGCATTCTTTCATCGAAATTCCAGTCTTGATATCACGGAGACAGCAATTCTTTTTACAAGCTACACGCGTCCTCGAGTTTCCAACTCGAACTCGCGATTCACAACTCCAAGCATCAACCACATCCGACAGTTACTCATGCGAGTCCAACATAAAGCCCACTTCAACTTCATTTCTCTATCACTTTTCAAACATCGGCATCTCACGCAAAGGTTACTCGCACTGATAACTTCACAGTCCTCAACCGTGTTGAACATCGCAGCTCACTAAATGCTGCTTCCCAAAATCATTCTTAACTTCACGTCACCTTCGAATTCGGGTAATATCCAAAACTCTCAACAACACTTTCATCGTCGCTTATTGACAGCAAACCAGACTTTCTCTTACAACAGAAACCTTTTCGAGAAGCAAGACTTCTCTTCCACTTATCGTCAAACTACTCCCTGCAACAAAACAAATAAGTATCAACAGTGTTTCACACACATGTCGCGTATTACAGGATAAAAGACTGACAACATTCAACTGTCATACAAACTCAACAGACTCGACAACTTGGCCGAACGAACCGACCTGCTCTGATACCACTAATGTAACACCCCATTTATACCCGACAAATATATATAAATCAGAGTTTTCAAAATTTCTCAATAAACAAATGAGGCGTCACATAATAAAACAAAACAAATCAACTCGTCGCATAAAGCGGATACATAGCACCTTTGAAACAGAATAACTTATTTTATTAAAACACAACAGAATCACTTAAACAAGTATTCAATAAAATATCTTCAGTTAACTTATCATTTTGTTCAACCAAGATAACACAATTAAACAACAACATCATGAATGACATAAATCGTTCCCCCCAGAGTGCTACGTATCAGAGCGACAACCGACTCGAGTAACGGCAACTAAATCCTCATACTTGAATACCTGCACGTTACCAATATAAAGGCAACGGCGAAACAAGAGAAAAGGGTGAGATATCAAATCATATAAGTGGGCGCGTGATAAATTGTATATTAGGATTCAGGCATATAAAATCATTACATCGCAAGTATAACAGTTACCATACACATCATACTTCCACAGTTCATTAATCTCTCATACTTTTCATCGCACAACAAGTCATAATTATGTAAATAGTATCATCCAATAAATTTCACATATTCAAGTATGCACGAAGTTCAGTCGTATAATAATCACAGGATTCAATACTATTATTCCAAATATATACACAATCCATCATTATCACATATTCTCACATTTAACCAATTACATATTCAAACGTCACCTCTTCTCAATTATCAACTAATACAATTATCACTACAACACCAAGTGTACATAATCAATTACCAAACTCATACACATAGCATCACAACATCAATGCACATAATCAATTGTTCACTCGTACACTTATCACAACATAATGCACATAATAAACTATCACATAACTCTAATGTGACTCAATGAAACATGCGACACTATGCATGTGGTACCAATGTGAAATTCTAAGTTTCACCGGCCTCCGATTCATAACTCTAGAATCTAAGCCACACTTTCGATCCGGACAAGACCAAAGTCCACCAATTGTAAACATATAGTTTACGGCTTCTGATTCACTCTAGAATCCAAGCCCGCTTGTGTTTCAAAGCAAATCCACCTGTGTTTCAAGGCACACTATGATATGAATGTATGTACAATATCACAAATATATGCAATTAAGATCATCTCTACCATCTTAACTTTCCGCATATCACAATAATTCAACCCTATGAATTATCCACCAATTGTACACAACATTCACAACATACGCATCATTCACATACAAGAGGCCAATTAATAAATTACGATTCACACAATCCAATTAATACTAGTAACCACACTATCTCATTCAGGGCCGGTCCTTTGAATTTGGGTGCCCTGGGCGAATCAAAAAAGTGGTGTCCCAAAAATTGTTTTTAACAATAAATACATAAGGATAAAAACACATTTTTATTTGACATTGTGCAAAAAGAATACAAGTATGAATCTTTGAGTCAATGTTTATACTACATCAAAACATAAATCACTATAAAGAGACTTATTATTCTTATTCTTCTTCTTCTTGATCCGATCTTTTTTTCTATAAATTTTTTTATCAAACCTTTAAAATTATTTAAATATCGTCCTCTTAATATTTTTTATTGCAAAATCATTAATAATTTGCCCATACTCAAGGTTCTTCAAAAAATTATTTTCAATTGAAATCAACGCAAGACTATTTAATCTATCTTGTGACATAGTAGATCTCAAATAATATTTTAATAATTTTAATTCAACAAAAATTTCTTTCAGTAGATGCAACACTGATAAGAATAGTCAATATTATTCTATAAGCTATACGTGCATTAGGAAAACAATTAAAAGTATTTAAAGAACTCAATATCATATAGCTTGATTTTGATTCAATTGTTAAAACTTTTCTAATGACTTTAAATTCTTCAAACAAAATTCCACTATCAAGATCAAGAGAATCGTCATGTTTTAAACAAGTTTCAAGATGTTTACAACATTCTTTCAAGTCCCTATCAGATAATGATCTAAGTCTTTAAATACTAAACAAGAATTCAAAATTATTTTCATATGTGCTATACTCCTCAAATCTTCTAAGTGAGCCAATTGTTTGATCTACAATATATAAGAAATAGTTAATTATTTCGGAAAGACTCTTCAGCAGACTCAAGATTCAGTTATGTGAGTTGAGACGAATTTTCATCATAGTGTTGTTTTTAGGGGATTTTCATCATAATATTAATTGATTTTATTCTACTATATAATTTATTTATGGCAAATTACATTATTTTATTAATTAATTTTGACTTTGTAGTGCCCCTATAATTTTGTTACTCAGTATCTTTCAAAAATAAAATTCTAGCAAGTATTTTTATATTCGAAAATTTTCTTTTAATATATATAGGAGTAAAAAAAAATTTTGGTGCCCCTAAAATTATGGGGCCCTGGGCTCCCGCCCTGCGAGCCCGTGCTCAGGGCCACCCCTGATCTCATTTTAATTCTCATTTTGCCAATTATACATGAACACACACTTTCAACATCAAGCAATTAATCATTATAATTAATATTAACCAACTAATCACAGAGAATCAATATTAGTACAACATCATGGCATATACATATATTATTCTCAACATACATATTCAAGCCAAAACACAATTACGGATGAATCCTCAAAATACCGTAATTTACCGACAAACCGAATAATTGATCCAACTTCAAGTATATTCCAATCAATTAAATTCATTGCAATTAATTTAACTATTAATTTAACCAATTAATATCAAACTATATTAATTTAATTCACTTCAATTTCTACTCCATTTCCAATTTCTAGCATTCTATTGCTCAAAACCATTTTTATTGAAAAGAATATCACGCTAGCTTTCTAACGCCTCGAACGGAGACTCAAACGGAGTTACGGTTCAAAAGATATGAATTGTTAAAGTTCCAATAAAAAACAAACACCGACGTTATACACTGACAACTCTAAACATGTCAGAATTACTCAAAACAAATAAAAATATGACTCTTAATAATTCAAAACAACTCTGACAACTTATTGTCGACTCTAACAACTCTATTGACAACTCTAACAACTCTATTGACAATTCTATTAAATTATTATAATTTATTTATAAAGAATATTTAAACCAAACACAATTTCAGTCGATTCGTAAAATATCACAATTTCAACAAAATGACACCACCACGTTAATGTACTAATTAAACTTAGCTACCACGTAAATTTCCACCAAATTCCGAACAACTAAATATACAGCTTAATTTGGCTATTTCGGTCAAACGGGACTATTTTTATTTATTATAAGTAGCACTGTTACTAACCAACCAAGTGGTTCCATTTATTCAATTCCTATTTTTCATTTATGTTGCATCAGTATATATATATATATATATATATATATATATATATATATATATATATATATATATATATATATATATATATATATATATATATATATATATATATATATATATATATATATATATATATATATACACGTTTATTAAGTAACCACCAAGAATGATTTCAAAATGCATATATAGATAACAGAAAGAAAATTAAAAGAAAATAGCACTTAGCACCTAGACCACAAAATTGTAGCACAGTGTGTGAAGTGTCGCTCGCCAATGATCTTGCTATCGTCCGTCAAAAGGCATGAATGCCTAGGCATTATTGTCGACCGTCAAACAACATAGCCATTTCATAAATTTACAAACATAAATACAAACAGCAACCTTCAGCAGCGACAATAAAAATAGAACTCTAAGCTTCGGTAACAATTAACACAGCTATTGTAATAACATAAATCCCTAATCCCCAACATACAAGATTTCATAAGCCCCATTATAGGAAGAGAATCCCACCCTTACCTTATTCAATATGGAGACTCCAATTGCACTTCCGATTTGGCACCATGGATGGAAATCTCTAAGCCCATTCCTCTTCTCCAAGGCTTGCCTCTTTCTCTTCAAATCTTGTTTTCTCCCAAAAATGACAACTACTCTTTCTCATCTCTAAAACCCTAATTTATCATTCTAATTGGGCTTAGTCTTTCACTTCCTTTTTATTATTCTTCACAAATTAATTAGGCCCAATAAGATATATAACTCAAATAATCAATTATATCACCTTTAATAATATTCCATTAATAATATTTCATCAATGTAATAATTCCGACTTATAAATAATATTATTCTTAATATTATTTTCCGACTTCAATTTAATAATTCCAAATATGCCCTTAAATAACACCGACAATCCAAATTCGACTAAATCGAATATTTCCGGTCTAATCTTAATTACTCAGAAAATTCTCAAAACTTCAAATATTATTCCAATAATATTTCTAATACTGAAAATATCAAAATTCTTGATTAAATATCGATCCGCTATCCCAAACTAAATACCGACTAAATCTTCCCAAAATACGAAAACTTCACTAAACACTCCGAACGTCTAGATTAAGCGGATAATCGAATTTTCGGGTGTTACATCTAACACTCACTAAAATATTACAATATTGTGAGATTGAAGATGAAGTTTCTTGCTGTTTTTGTGTGACAACGTTTTGGCAGCGTAATGGTACTTAGAGCGAGAGAGTTGTTAGCTGCTTCAGCATCAGAACTTCTTTATATAGGCAGTGAGAAAATGTGACCGTTGAGTAGCATTTAATGCTTTGCGTGAATAGTACACTGCTGCATTTAATGTTTCACTCTTTTATCAACTATCTCGAGCCATGCTTCAACTGCTTTTGCTGACTTTGCCTTTTGTAGCTTCTAACGTTCCTTTTGTCAGTTAGACAGATTTGACGTTTTAGCCTTTTCATCTTGTACTTGCTTCTGGACTCAAACTATTAGAATAACGTTTGAATATCAGAGTCTTCAGCGTTGGTACAAATGCAACTTCAGTCATCAGGCTTTGAATGTGCTTTGGAGCGTGATACCATCAAATCTTCATAGCCTTGCTACTGACTGCCATCTTCTGATGCTTTCCAGATCATGTTCTGATTTCCTCAAGACCATCTTCTGATGTCTGCCAGACCATGTTCTGATGAAGTCATCCAGATCTTCTGGGTCAAAGCTTCTGAATGCTGATTTTGTGCATACTCTTTTAGACTTTTCCTGAAATGGAAAACGTGAATAATTAGAGTACCACATTGTCTTATCCAAAATTCATATATAATGTTATCATCAAATCTAGAAATATTGATTAGAACATTTCATGTTTTAACACATATCACATAATTAATGGGGCACGTGTCTGAATCATGTGAAGAAGATGGAGAGGTTATTATTTAAATCTCCTTGGGAGTTGATATTCATGATGAATAACTGCTGCACGCACATCTTGATTAGACGTTTTGAAAATGCAAATCATGATTGATTATGACGTCATGAATTGAAGGTTAATGAAAGGTTTCTGGTCGAAATTTGATGATTACAAGAAATGTCCATTTCTATACTTATACGAAATAGACAGTTATTGGGGGAAATTTGTTAGCTCGAAAATTTTAATCTTTGATAAAGGTGATTTAAGGATGTCACGATTTAAACAAATTAGCATAAAATGTGGCTTCATAAAGCTATTTTACATCTATCCTTGTAAGAGGAATAAATGTGTCGAAATTAAATCCAAATCAAGTGTATGATAGAGATATTTTTGGAATATGGAGAAGTTTACTTCGACAGCTACGTTGGATAATTTCAAAGCTTCGAGCGGGAAAGTTTGAAATTTGAATTAGTTCCTTTTCGCCAGAAAGACGCATTGTATCATCACAAGATCTTGTCATTTTAAATATCGAACGTGGCATACATCTGTGTAGAGACCGTTAGGGTCGAAATATTATAAATATGAGTCTTAGATATTAGGATTCGTGTGTTTTGCATTGTATACAAAAAATCACTCAAATACTCAAAGTAACGGAACGAGAAAAAAGAGTTTGATGATTATGTATTTATAACAACACCATTACTTTCGTTTAAAGTCATTTACATTTTCATCAATGTCATTCAATATTTTGTCTTTTATTTTCCTTTACTTTAAGCCATACCCTTTTACATTTATGTCGAACCTCTACTTTTCTGCACTTTATGATTATTGCAAATATTTAAACTCAACCCTTTAAATTTCATCTAGTGTTCATAGTCGAAAGCTTAGTCTTTTCACTTAGATAATACTATTTTCTTTTATAAAGAAATCTTGTTTATCTTTATAAGTCAAAATAATGTTCACTTGTAATTCAAACTTAAAGAATGCCAAAACTTAAGACACATGTCCTAGGATCAATCTAGTCGATCCTGTAAGTTACCAAATTATAGAGTTTGGAAGACTAGCGGTTGTTTGTCTGAAATCACTGGTAAACAATTACACACAAATAACTTTCTAAAAGTCATAAACTTTCTATATTTCCAAATTGATTGTAGATGCTATCTCCAATTTATTATAGTATTTTATTTCAGTATAAATAATATACTTTTTTCATATACTTGATATAAATTGAACCATTATTCCATATGCATTTATTCAAAATACGTATAATCAATACATATAATGCACATTATGAAATATATAAAAATATCATTAAAATAGTGTCACTATTATAGAGGAAGAAAATATAACTTGCGATGAAATTACAAAAGTTTGAGAAATCATTTTTACTCTACTATATTTAAAACTCTTACTCTAAACATAACTTACGATAAAATTACAAAAGTTTGATAAATTATTTTTATTCTACAATATACAAAACTCTTAATCTATTTTCAAATTCATAGTAGCTGCTACCTCGTACTTAAATGTTCTTCTTGATCTTGTCTTTATGTCTAATATTGTAGTTTTGTCAAAATATTATATATATTTTTTCCATATTGAACCATAAATCCATGTGTACTCCTATAAAATTTGTATAATTAATACCTATAATATACATTATAAAATATATAAAAATATCATAAAATAGACTAACTATTGTATTGAAAGAAAACAAAGCTCACAATGAAATCACAATTTTTTTTTGTAATGAATGAATTGTTATATATATATATATATATATATATATATATATATATATATATATATATATATATATATATATATTCACCCATTTAAGGTTGAATTGAAAAATTGAGAATTAAATTTACAAATCTACGTTAAAAAATGATAATTTATGACAATTATGATCATTATGATTGTTTCAATATTTCTATTTCAATCAACTTTAGTCCTTTTTAATACAATCAATTGTTTTTTAATGTTAATTAAATTTAATTCATCGTGTCAATTCTTTTGTTATTCTATGTGAGATTTTTTTATATAAATTTTTCTTTCTTTGCAGAGATAATTAATACATTGACAATATTTTATAAAAAATATATTCTAAAATTATTTTTAAAATTTTATATACTTATTATTTAAACCTAGATTATAGAAGATAGAAACTTTTTTAATCTTTGTCAAAATATTTAATTATGGAGGTCACGATTTTATAAAAAAAAATATTTAAGAATTATATATATTAGATATATTTTTAATATTGATTATCATTTGGGAGATTTATTCAATAATGATTATTACGATAATATATATATATATATATATATATATATATATATATATATATATATATATATATATATATATATATATATATATATTATTTATTATAATAAAATTGGGGTATTAGATTGGATAAATGTAATGATTTGGTGTGAAGAATAAAAAATAGAGTGATAAAAATTCAAAATTTTAATAGATTCCGCATTAGATTAATGTTTGTAATATGATGCCACATTGAATTTTGTATATATATATATATATATATATATATATATATATATATATATATATATATATATATATATATATATATATATATATATATATATATATATATATATATATATATATATATATATATATATATATATATAATATTTTAATTTATAATTATATAATATTTGAGAGTTACAAAATATTAAATAATAAAATATTATTGTTATCAATATATGAATAATTTTATAATATTTTATTTCAGTTTAGCTAAAGATATAAAGTCCATCAATTAAAAAATAAAATGCATAGTGGTTTATAACTGTGTAATTTGAAAGAATTCGAATTAATGCCATTATTGTGCATCAACTGAAAAAAAAAATACATTAACATATGATTTGGAAGAATTTGAGTTAATGTAAAAATTAATTTGTTGTCCATGAAAAATGCATTAAGAGGGGAAGACACAGAGTCTCAAAAATCGCATAATATATAATTGTTATTATTATTATATTTAATTGGTAGAATTTTGTGAGGATGACATATTTTCTTCATGTATTAAATTGGAAATGAGGTTTTATTAATTAATTGGTAGAATTTTGTGAGGATGACACATAAGCATGAGACTATGTGAGAATGACACATAAGCAAAGGTTAGGGTTTTTGTCTAGGGTTGTCATCATGACAACCTTAGATTTATATTAAGTAGATTGAGTGACTTATATGGATGGCAAATAAACCCGGCTTTGGTGGACTCCGCCGCCTCCCTCTCTCCGAATTTAACAAGAAAAATTGATTTAATTAAGGGTGATGCGGGCATTAAAAGAATTCTGTTTCTAATTACAGGAGCGAAGAGTGAGAATGCTAGTATCCGCCATGCACCTGCTCTCTCCTATTAAATATAATTTTTTTCTTTTCTTAATAATTTTATTTTTCATTTATATTTATTAATCTTAAGTGGTATCTAGGGTGAACCATCATTTAAATGTTCACCATAAACCATGACTAATAGCCATTAAATCTTATAAAATTTAAGTTTTTATAGTGTACCTCCACACACATTTTTTTTCCTTTTTCTTTCTATTCTCTTTCATCTTCATTCTCTTTTTAGAAAATTTGTTTGGATCAAAATTCTTAGAAAAAATGTATATTAAACGTTGGGTTTTATATATTTTGATTTAAACATCTATATGTACAAATTGAATTCAATTTAGAAAATCTGGTTGAAAACTTTCCTTCTTAAAAACAATTTTTCACAAAAAAAAAAAAAAAATCATAATTTGAGTGATTATTTAGATGTGAAAGAGAAAACTGCTGAACTGTTATGAGATATGAATTTAGATTCAAAAGTTAATTTAAATAAGAACACTTGTATTCTCAAAAGATGCATTTCTAATTTTTAGAATCTTCTTTTCTAAATTAGAAAATGTTGAGAAGGGAAGACATCTCGAGAGTCATGTTGTGGTGGTGACCAAAGAGGCGTTGTTGCCGTGTCAGTTTGAGAAACTCCACAATACTACATTAATATTTGAGGATAGAGAAATAAGAAATAATTATTGGTTTTGTATCTCTATAGTAACACGTAGTATAATTTTTTAATCTAACGGTGGTTAATATGATAAATTTAACTGAATCGAATAAATACAAATTATAGCATATTATTTCATCAATCAATAATTAAGAATAATAAGAACGGTGTACCTTGTAGGATTGATGAGATTGCCGTCAAATAGTGAGTATGAAAGGATTACTACACTCATTGCCGTATAGGGTTTTCACTATATATTAATCGTCTAATGGGGCAACACTTAAATAGCTAAACGGCTGAGGGCAGGGACCTCTCATTGAGCTTAACTGAATGGTCTAACCCATCACGGTCCATTCAGGCATAAAACCCAATTAAATAATTCATATATAATTAGTGTTTAATATCAATTGACCATAATATAATTTACTAATAATTAATTGTGTCAATCCATATTTGATTAATTAAAATAATTAATCTAACAATCTCCCACTTGGATGACACTAATTAATTATTCTAATATTAATTTCAATATTAGAATATCAATAATGGTCAAAATACTAATCAATCAAAAAGATAAATAAGCTTAAACAGTGCAGAAATTGTATCCGATAGGAAAAACAAATCATACATATTAAAGACTCAAATTTATTTAAACAATGATGAATTTAGAATAACATTTAAGTCAAGAGAAATATGTTATAAAGAATGGCCCAAGCATATGAATATGCTAATAATAAACTTCCACTAACCCAAAATATCATAAGACTTACTCATGTGTATAAGTCTTTGGGTAGTGATTATACTAATGAGTTTTAAATTATAGGTCAATAGAATATCCACATAGGTCTATGAATAGTAATTACATATAGGCATATCCTATTACAAGAGTAATTACATTTAACCATAAGTACCTTCATAATACAATATCATACTCGATAGGAGTATTGATATTTACTTGTACTTTTATATTATGACCTGACAAAAGTGGATTATTGAAGATACAATAACACAATATTATTGCATGCCAAAGAATTATTGTGTCTTTTCAATAGCGACCTAAACATAAGTTTTGATGTTTCCTGAGATGAAGAGAATAATATATATCTCAGTATACTAGAATAAGACTTCTTAGAGTTATTGTATATTTTGAAGTCTTCTTAGAATATGTCATATTTTATATTGTATATAAGAATATATGACAATATGAGAATAATAATCTATTCCTTTTTCTTTTAGATTATATTATTTTGTGTACACATGCACTCCCACTGATCCAACATAAAAAAATAGGATATACATTTATCAGAGTCCACTAGTATTAAATACTCTGGTTATACAATGGGATACTAAATTATTTTTAGTGCAAAATTACACAGATAAGTGGTTGTATAATATATCATCATTAGAATTTAACAAACTCAACCACATTTGCACGTAAACAGAATATATCATTATAGATATAATTTCACATGAAACAAAATGATGGTCATATAAAAGGTTTACCATCATTTGAGTGACATCAAATCCCTATAATTTTAAATATAAGATTATATACAACATCTTAATAATTCACTCAAAACTCAAATGCTACAAATTTAACTACACACATTTGAGAAACATATTATGTTATACGCAGCAGATAAATATGAGACTTTAATTCAATTAATATTGAAGATATAACACAAGTAGTCATAAATTTACATCGATAACATAAGACTACACCAACCACAAGTAATGATTCTTTGACTCAGTTGGGAAAGGATATAGATAAAGAAGAAGTGCGAATTGCCTTGTTTTCGATGAAGTCGTGGAAGGCCCCCGGTCCGGATGGGTTTCCAGCTGGATTTTATCAAAAGGCTTCGGATGTGGTTGGTGGAGGGATTAGCGAGTTTGTCATTAACACTTGGCATAATCCAAGTAATATTGATGATATTAATAAGACAGACATTTGTCTGATCCCTAAAGTAGAGCAACCCCAAAAAGTTTCTTAGTTTAGGCCTATTTCCCTTTGCAATACTCTTTACAAGATGTCATACCCCAAAATTTGCTCACCTTATTTCTAACATTTAAATTATTTTTAACTTTGGTCTTATAAGTTTTATTCAATTTTATTAACATTTTAATAGTAATTTTTATTTTTATTTTTAAAAATATATATGTAACAGTAACTTTGAATCAATTGTATTTTTTTAAATAAACAAATTTCGCGTGACCTTCATATATTTTCTAATGCCATTTAATTTCGAATAAATGAATTGACTCATTGGTAAAGAGATATACGGTCTCGGGTTTAAATCTCATTTTCCTACTTAAATGTTGTCTCATTTTATACTTTATATTTTATTTTATTTTATTTTGTCTAAAAAAAAACAATTTTTTAAAGATTTGTATTAGTAAACCTTTTTAATTATTAGGTTATTATTATAATCATTTTATAGGTAGTTACTAATACTTAATATATATGTAAATTGACGTTACTTTAGTTTTTAGTTATATTAAGATCTTAATTTACTATTATCATTTTATTTTAGGAAATATTTCGTGAGAACTATTATTAGTATCGTATTATTATTATTATTATTATTATTATTATTATTATTATTATTATTATTATTATTATTATTAAAGAGAATGAGTGAACAGAGGGATGAAATGATTTTCGGTACATCATCATTATAGTACAGAGCGAACACAACGTTTTCTTCTGCTAAAATTACATCTCCAAATTTGTCCCAAATAAAAATGGGATCTCCTCATCAATTTGTTCCCAAAACCATAAGGGTATGTTTGGATATCACGAAATTAACGGAGCGGAATGGAATGGAGCGGAGTGGGATGGAGCGGAGTGGAACGGAGCGGATCGAATGTACCATTCCATTGTTTGGAAATTTTAGAACGGAATAAGACAAATTATTCATTCCGCCCAAATCGGAGGGGAAGGAATATGGTGGTAAGTGATGGAATGGAATGGAATCCATACCACTCCTTTCCGCTCCGCTCCATCCATTTTTAAATTATCCAAAACAACGGAATATCATTTTATTCCATTCCATTCCGCTCCGCTCCATCCGATTCCATCAATCCAAACAAAGCCTAAGAGATCTCAATCAATTCCAAAATCGTTTCAAATCAATTCTTCAAAACCTGCCGAAATCGATATAATCACAGTAAAGAATTTTCCTAATCTATTCAAACTCTTCATCATATCAGAAAACAACGACATCAAAATTTCCATTCATACATGTTCCCAAATCAATTCCAAATTGACACAAAATCAAGATTAAAATCAAAATCATTTAAACCTTTCCCAAACAAATCAACCAACTTTTAATTCTGAAACCAAATTCTTTGTGTATATAAGTTCAGCCAAGGTAGGAAGAAAAGGGGGGACGAAAGAATACAGAGAGGGAGGGAACCGATAAATTATACCAAAAGCCTGAAAAAATTGAAAATACACAGAAAAATTCACTGAAAGTAGCAGAACAAAACCCCTTTGCGCGAGAATAGAATCAGAACCCATCCAACATTACTGCAAAAGTGCTCAAATCGACGAACTCCCTCCGGCCTTGACGTCTGCAGCAACCGCCGGACGAAACCGCACAGCCGACTGCAACGCACAGCCCCGACCGCAACACCACGACTCAAGCTTCACCGGCGCACCTCCGAAGACCACCGCGAACACAAGCTTCTCGCGCTTCCAATCTGAATCGTCACCATCCCTCGCGTTTTCGGTAGAGCCCCTTTTATTCCATCATTAATTTTTGTTTTATTTTCTTTAATGTGTATTGTGAAACGTTATTATTTGAAAGATTTGATCTAGGGTTTTAGAGGATGGGTCGATGTATGTGTTTTTCATGAAGTTGAGATGCTACCATGTTCTTTCATGTCCTCTGCTTGTTCTTATTTTTCCATATAGCCGCTGCTGTTTTGTGTTAGAATAGATGATAAGTCAATTAGGGTTATGTTTTCAATTGGGCTGGGCCGAAAATGCAAAATAAATTAATTATTGTCATTTTTTCTTCAAACGAAATTAGCAAAAGAATTATGATAGTGAGTTGCATCATATATTATGTGGAGAACTTGAGTAGAATAATACGCATAGCACTAAGTTTTTTCTATATACGTTAATTTAACTAAAACATATAAATCGCTTTAAATTGCATCAAACTTATTTTACACAATTGAACTTCATGTTAAATAATTTTAAGGGTGTTTGTTTGTTATATGCTATTTTAAAATAAAAATACAAAAATATACTCTTTCTAAATCAAATATAAAATAACAAAAGAAAACTATGCCTTTATTTCCTTTAATTAACAAAGATATAGAAATATTTGAATTTAATTTTAGTTAATCTTTAAGTAAATAATTTTATATTTTATATAATCAAATTAATTCAACCTTCCCTGAATAATACGACGAGTGATGACAATTTCACCACGTCTTCGTCGACCTCTAGTGTCGTGTCAATCAAATTATTTAAAACACAATTATAATATAAAAAATAGGGATTGTACATAAAATGGCTTTTTATAAACTACGAACTACGAAAAACTGCGAACTACGTTAATTTATTAAAACATATTCAACATACAAAATAATGGTGTACAATCCCATAAAAAACACCAACAAATAACAACGAACTACGTTGACTCTGATCCTCCATTAAGGAGGTACGTAGGCATTCGGACAACCGAAACGAGTCCCCTTTCCCTAAAATTAAGTAGGTTTGGGATTTTATTCTCTATCCTACTGTGCACCTTTAACCACAACTTTTTATAAACCTTACTATAGAGACACTGTAAACCTTAAGGAAGGGTTAAGGGTGCCTAACACCTTCCCTTGACCCTAATTTCTCAACTTACCCAAATTCTCTAACATTAGGTTTTTCTCCCGTGTTTACCCTTATCTTAGGATAAAATAAAAACATAGGTGGCGACTCTGTTATTTAGGTTATTTAACTTAAAATTTAAAGCCGGTCGTAACACAAGATTATTACCAAGGTCTTGGTTGGCAAATTGAAATCTTTTATGCCTCAGTTGGTGTCCCCTTTCCAATCTGGTTTTGTTCCAGGGAGAGTTATTCATGAGAATATTATAATTGCTAATGAGATAATCCACAGCATGAGTTAAAAAAATGGGAAAAAAGGTTTCTTTGCTATGAAGATTGATTTGTCTAAAGCTTACGATAAACTTAATTGGGAGTTTATCTGGAGAATTTTAGTGGAAATTAATCTACCTAAGAAGATGATCGACATCATAATGCATGGAGTTACTAGTATGGAGACCAATGTTAATTGGAATGGTAACCGGAATGAGTTCTTCCGGCCTCAACGGGGAATTCGACAAGGAGACCCTATCTCTCCATATTTGTTTGTCTTATGTATGGATAAAATTTCACACTTGATTGATCATGAGGTGCGTAGTAAGAAGTGGAAGCCCTTTCGTGTTGGTACGCAGGGAGTTGACATTACTCATTTAATGTTTGCAGATGATCTGCTTATATTTGGAGAAGCTACGGAGGCTCAAATGGAGTGTGTTAGACGTACTTTAGATAAATTTTGTAATATGTTGGGCCAAGAAATTAGCTATGAGAAGTCAAGTATTTTGTTTTCCAAGAATGTGGCTAGAGGTCTTCGGCTAAAGCTGTGTGCTAGCTCTAGTATTAAAGAAATGCATTGTCTTGGCAAGTATCTTGGTGTTCCATTAAAAGGGAAGGCGCTTAGGAAAGGAGATTTCAGCTATATTACTGAGCAGATTGCGAAAAAACTCACGAGTTGGAAAGCACGACATTTATCTTTTGCAGGAAGAGTTACTCTTACTAAAAGTGTTATAGAGGCAATCCCGATTTATCATATGATGACTAATATGCTCCCAAAAGCTAATATTAAAGAGATTCATAAGTTACAATGCGCCTTCATTTGGGGGGACACTGAGGTTCACAGAAAGCATCATGCTGTTAACTGGAAAAAGGTCTCTACTAGTAAGGATACGGGAGGGTTAGGCTTGAGGAATCTTGATATGATGAACCAAGCTTGCATCATGAAGTTGGGAAGCAAAATTATGAATGGCGAGGATGACTTGTGGTGTAGAGTTTTAAAAGGTAAATATAAGGTATCAGATGTTTCTAAAGAGTTCCATGCCAAAAGCACCGACTCGAACTTGTGGAAGGCCATTGCAAAGACTACTCCGTTTTTATTAAATATAGGGTGTTGGAATATTGGGAATGAGAGTGATACGCATGCATGGCGAGATTTCTGGGTGAGTAGAGGCGAGAGCATTGGGGAGAGAGATATGTTGATCCCTTCTGATCTGGCAGAGGCTCATGTGTGTGACCTTGTTGGAGCCACTGGTGACTGGAACTGGGAGCTTATCGACTGGCTGCCTAATGATATAAAGCTTCAAATCTCTGCAATTCATCCTCCGGCTCCGGATTTAAGTGAAGATAAGTTTGAGGTGGCTACTGTGGACGAGGGCTCTATATCAGTCAGTAGCTTCTACCATTTGTTAGAAGATGAACCCGATAATAATGTGAGTAGTAGCTGGAGAAGTATTTGGAAGCTTAGGGTTCCTGAGAGGGTGAAATGTTTTGTTTGGTTGATCAAGCATGATCGAGTCCTTACTGGTGATAGGATGAATTTGTTTGGTCTTGGTAGTGCGAGTTGTCGTTTATGTGGGCATTATAAAGAAGATACTCTGCATGCGTTATAGGACTGTAGGCTTGTGAAAGAGGTGTGGAAGAATGTCATTCCGGACAGTATAAGTAGGAACTTCTATGGAGTTGATTTGCAGACTTGGATAGAGTTGAGTTTGGATACTTGCCATACTTCTACTATGCGTAAGGATGATAATTGGAGTCACTATTGGGCTACGGCTTGTCATTCCATTTGGGAGTGGCGGAACAAACAAATGCATGAAGAGGATTATGTGAGGCCCTTTGATATGCAGGTTTCCATCTTCAACAGAATTGGAGAGTACAAAGCTGCTGCTTGTAATAATAGAATTATGGAGCACAATAAAGTTGAAAAGATGTTTCGATGGGAGCTTCCTAGCAGTGAGTTTGTTAAAATCAATGTTGATGGTGCTCATTCTCCTCAACATGGTTCCGACTGCGGTGGAATAATTAGAGATGAGGCTGGTGTGTGGTGTGGGGGTTTTGCTAAAGGTGTGGGATGCAGTAGCCCTTTGAGAGCGGAGCTTTGGGGAATCTTGGAAGGTCTTAAGATGGTTCGAGAGGCTGGATATCAGAAGGTGTTGGTGGAATCGGATTCGATGGAAGCTGTTGAGATTTGCAAAGGAGACAATCCTATGAAGTTGAGTAGATGTAACTTGGTGCGTCATATTCACATGGAGCTGAGCAGGTTAGAGAAGGTGGAGTTGAAGCATGTGTACCGTGAGGTTAATGGGTGTGCTCACCTTTTAGCTTTGCATGGGTGAGATCTTGGTTGTGGTTATAAATCTTTCAGTGAGCTGCCGTCTTGGCTTGCTAAGCAGTTTGATAAAGATTTAAAGGGTGTTTGGTACCCTAGGTTTGTCTTTGTGTAGTTGTTTTTTTTTTTGGCCTTGGCCCTCCATGTTACCAAAAAAAAAACATAAGACTACACTATCCTCAATATAAGTCTCAATAAAATAATATTATATTAAATAAATAATATTTATTTCTTATTTTTATATAATTGACATGTTAAATTCTCCCACTTGATAGAGAAAAATAGTTGAATTATTAATGTAAGAGTTTTAACATATTCATACAAATACTCAACTATTTTCTCTATCACAACTGATCATGTCAAGTAATGTCACACCGATAGGGTATGGCAATCACTTACATAATACAAAGAGAATTGAAATATATTTTAACAAAATTTTTTTTAAAAATAAATTATTGAATTTCATAAATCAAAATATTACATGTCTTTAAAAGGAAATATAACAACAATGTACAAATATTATGTCACCAAAATTCTAATACCGATAGGGTATTCGAACCATAATTTACATAATCATAAATCACAAGTACATTGAACAAAACAAATTATATTAATAATAACAAACCCGATAGGGTGTGAATATAATATTTATTATTTATTATAATTAAAATTAAAATAATTTTAATTATTTTAGTAAACAAAATTTATACAATTATACTTACGATAGGTGCGTTACAATCATACAAATTAAAAAAATTATATTTTACTCAAAATAGAAAAATTTGTATAATTGTATCCACGATAGGTGAGATTACAATTATATAAATGAAGTGTTATTCTCTAGAATAAAACTCTCAAATTAATAAGATTTCAAATATACTCATAAGATTAAATTTTATTTATTTGAGTATACAAAAAAAATCAATTTATGATAGTAAATAGAGAGTTTTAATTTTCATAATATTCTAGAAAAATAATAACTTTATATTACACATTTTATTATTTTCAAAGGAGTAGATAATATTAAAAACAAATTTCTCCTTAAATGCAATTGTATAATAAGTCATAAGAGATTCAAAATCAAATCATGACTAACCTCAACGAGAATGTGACATTTATTCTTGTAAATAGAATTAGTAAACTTTAATGACTTTTTGATGATTTTTAAAGAATTACAATACCATCTCAAATGGTCCACATATCAGTACAAACCATAATAACAAAATAAATTATGATAATAAAAAAATTCATACAACACAAGGATATTATATCCAGAATATTAATAAAATCATAATTTTATTTTATTTTAAATAATATTAGTATATATATTAAATTAATGTATCAACATGTAATAACACCAATTTCCATTATAACATACCAAAAAATAGTTGTCGAGTATAACTGATTTTTATGTGCACAATCTAATTAAATATAAGATGTACACAACAATGCATATGTTATAAGTGTGGTAGAGTAGCTTTTCAACCCCCTTATCTCAATTTTAAATTATTGAGAAATTAGAATACATTCTTGTACTGATAATTGGAAAGATATTCCGGTCATAAATAAAATCATAATTTTATTGCATAAATAAAATAAAATGAAATATCAAATCGATTTAATATATAATCAAAATAAATTGATATCTTTAATGACACATAATATCAAGATATCACAATAAGAGTAAAAAATCTCTACAAAACATTTGACACAATTGTGAGAATGTGATATTAAAATACAATTTATTTTTAAAATAAATCAATATAATATAATTACAATATCATTATTAAAAACGATTGTGAAAAATTAGTGATTTCCACAGCATGACCCAATTGAATCCCATTATACAATCAAATACAATTTTTTTTTGTTAAAATTCAGCTCCAAAATTTTCGGATAATAGTTGACAATTATTCGGCAAATTATAAAGACCTTTTATGAAACTTAATAAAAAATTAATGTATGCGATCCCAGAATTATATATCTATATATGTGATCGAACAACTTTTCAAGTATTCCCTCAAAAAAATATTCAGTTTCATTGTAACAGGTTCAAGATTGAAATTAAAAAAAATAGATTTATCATATAATAAAGGTAGACAAAAAAATTGGCTTAATCGATCAATAATATATATCTTTATTTAATTGACTTATTAATATCTGTATTTTTCTATTTGCACAAATCGATATATGTAAAAATCAATCGTAATACACATCATGTATAATAAAACCATGAATCAGATTTTGACATTTATTGACAGAAAATTGCTAATGGCTATAAAAGCCCAATTAGTTTACAAACCCCAATTTAAAATTTCAATAAATAGAAGTACTTTATTCTGACCCAAATATGGAAATTCATCGATAATTTGTATAAATAAGTACCTCACATGAGAGTACTTGAATATAAAATAAATAGGGTTCATACAATTACTAATAGCCATAACATGTATCTATTAAGCTCTGATACCAATTGATAAATTTAACTGAATCGAATAGATACAAATTATAGCATATTATTTCATCAATCAATAATTAAGAATAATAAGAACGGTGTACCTTGTAGGATTGATGAGATTGCCGTCAAATAGTGAGTATGAAAGGATTACTACCCTCATTGTCGTATAGGGTTTTCACTATATATTAATCGTCTAATGGGACAACGCTTAAATAGCTAAACGGCTGAGGGCAGGGACCTCTCATTGGGCTTAACTGAATGGTCCAACCCATCACGGTCCATTCAGGCATAAAGCCCAATTAAATAATTCATATATAATTAGTGTTTAATATCAATTGACCATAATATAATTTACTAATAATTAATTGTGTCAATCCATATTTGATTAATTAAAATAATTAATCTAACATAATAATGATACATGACAGAGGGATTTAGTTGCATCCCCACCTTCGAAGCCACCATAATAATGTTTGATTATTTTTATTTAATTTTTATTTTAAAAATAATAATTTTAATAAATATGGTATTTAAAGGGTGCCATGATCTCCTCCATTGTCAATGTCGACTTCTGGGCTAGGGATCCGTTGAAGTTCCCGACCTTGAGGATATTGATAGACGTTGAAGAGACTAGGGGTCGACGTCTTTCGGTGCTTATTGGCAGAAAAATGTGCATTATTCTCTTGCACGAATTCTAATAACTGGTAACTGAGGACCTTTGAATGCTCGTGTACCAGCCTAAGGCATCCTTCAATGTGCATACCATCAACTTGCATTTCAGCGAGTCAGTAGTACCAATGATGACAATCTGATTGTGGATTGTTATGATATGATCCCGAGGGTCACTTTTGCCGTCAAAAGTGGCCAACGAATGTGGTTTGAAGTATGGGAGATCATCCCAAATTTCTGTCGTCAATGGTCGTGGGTCGCTCGGATCCTTCAATTCTTCATCTTTTGTTGCAAGGTGCACGTTGCACGACAATAGTTCCTTTTGACAGTGCAGGTCTTCCACGACAGTGAATAATTCTTCTATGGCAGTTTGCAATCCTTGATTGTTACTTCTTGCTTTCATCATGGGGGAAGAACGAGATTGATAGTTTGAATTGTTTTCGTATGGCCTAAACAAATTTTACTAGAGCTCAACGGTGTGCGTCAAATATTCACACAAATAACACTAGTTGGTAACTCTACTGGTGCTTAGCAATAAGAGTTGCAATGGATAGCTTTCTACGTAAGAGTTGCTTTGTTCTTTTGGGTTGTTGTGTATCCCCCATTTATACTCCTTCCTTTTTGCTGGATCCAAGCAAAAACCTTAAATTCACATTAATTAGCATAATGAGCATTAATAGTCATTTATTTGGTAATCATATTTGCAAGGAACATGTTGGAACATTATGGTAATTGCTCATAAATGCTCTGCTCGGAGATTTCTCACCCCGGGGCGTCCTAGCTCTGCTCGACGTAATCATAACGTGACTCGCCTCACTTCTAGCCCATCTAAATCCTAAACCCAAAGTACCTGGGTGAGCTCATGTTATTTTTGACCAAGCATATCTAAGAAGAGAATTTCTTTTTACACCCATATGCTTTCTTAGACACCTTTTGTGAAAACCCCAAAATACCCCTAAATTTCAGATGTGTATCTCTGAAGGCACATTTTTCTTAAAAAAAGGTGATTTCGGATATGCATATCCGAAGACACCCTTGTTTTTTAAAAACAAATTTATTTTCAGATATGCATATTCAAAATAACCTTATTTTAAAAAAAAGGTGTCTTCGGAGATGCATCTCCGAAAACTGTTGCGTTTTTTACAAAACCCAAACAGATACCCCTTCACTTTCATTCTCTTCAAAACAAACTTTTTTCAAACAAACTCACCTGTGCCAACTTGCATTCAAATGATTCCTGCTCTCCAACTCGTTCCAAGTATTGATAAGCATTCAAAACCTCATTCAACAACAACTCAAAGCTTCAACAAATTATAAGTTTTCATAACTTTTAACTCTAAGTTGGAAATGTTATTAGGGTTGTTAAAAATTAGAAAAATGTTTTAGGGTGTAGTTATTGTAGGTCAATGATAGTGTTTAGTTGGTTAAAATTTGATTTTGATTGAGTTAGGGCAAGCAATGGTGATTTGCCAAAAATGGTTGTTCGCATGTGTTTTCGGAAGTGCATTTCCAAAATCACCCCTGACCAGTTTCGAAGATGCACTTCCGAAATATGGTTTGAACATGTTTTTTTTTTATTTTCAAATTTGTTTCAAAGTCTTACCGATTGCACTTTTTTTAGGAAAGTGGCAGGCAACCAGGCACCGACCACTCGACTTAGGCCGGGTATGGAGACACAGACAATCTCAGCTCAACGCGAGAGAGCTGTAAAGTAAGCAGTGACTTGGGGACGAGTTCAAGTTCGAGTACCAGTCCAAATGGATGACGCACCTGCATGATCTTCATCTGCATCGAGGAATCGGCTGTCTCCGGCGTCTTCCTCTCGTGAGCAGGAGGTACATGAGGATGAGGAGGAGGTGGGACTTGAGGAGGAGGAGGAGTTACCCGATGTTCACCCTAAGCACAACGAGGATTATGCGGAGGAGGATGGCTTCCCGGGAGAGCCTACAAACACATCTGTGTTGATTTACTATCATGACCATGTCGCTCGACGAGTTTGGGGGGGCGAGGTTGTTTTTTTATTGCACTTTATAATTTAACCGTTTTTTATTTATTTTTATTGCACTTTCTTCTAACGGTTTAACTAACATTGTTTTTTGTTTTTGTTGTGACAGGAACGGGCGACCATAAAATCCGTGAACCATGCGCGAAAAATATTTGATCTGTTTAAACCACAGGCTCAGTGGTTTAATGACGTTGTAGCTGGGAGCGGGTTTGGCGGGTTATGCATGACCGGATATAGTACCATTAGCCACAACATGTAGGGGGCATTTGCTGAAAGGTGGCACAAGGAGACTTCGTCTTTCCAACTTCATGTTGGAGAGTTGAGGATAACCCTACATAACATGGTCTATCTTTTCCACCTGCCGATCAAAGGGAGGTTACGGGACCATTCTCGAATATAGAGGGTTGAGGCCATAGAGTGGATGATGGATTATTTGAGTATGGACTCAAATATGGCGGATTATGAGTGCAGAGCGACGAGTGAGGCGCATATCTGACTCTCCAGCTTGAAAGAGCTTTATCAGAACCACTTGGTGGCGGCAGCGGAGTCCGAGGAGGAGGGTGATAGGCTTTTTGTTGGGTATCACCGTGGTTGCGCTCTGTAGTGTTGGTTCATGCCCAGGGTTACGATCTCGATCCCGCTTACATTGATGCCATGCCCATGGCTGCACGATATGTCCTCTGGAGGGGGAATCAGAAAGTGGGGCCATATCTTGTATACCTTGATCATACTGCTTACGATGACATCCAGTGGACGCCCTTCGTTGATTACGGTAATATTGTCCCATTCGACCGCATCGCATTGTATTCTGGATGGTTGGCATGTGGGGTCAACACCATGGTAAAGTATTTGCTGGAGCGGTGCATGAGACAGTTTAGACGTGTGCAGATGATACCCAAAGTCTCCGTTTGAGGTTGCTCCTGACAGCGTTACCCGCCGGGAGCTAATTGCTATCTTTGATGATTGAGCGCATCATCTAGTTCCAGAGGAGTATCGGCGTACACGGGCCACCCAGAATTGGCACTGTGTAGATGGGTATGTGACATGGTTCTATCAGATGTCACATCCTATCATGACACCCGATGCTCCTGGGCGTCCACCTAGGCCAGCACATGAGGAGCTCTTGGAGAACCAGAAGGTCAAGGATGACCATGCCACTGATCTCTTGCTGATCTGTCAGCGAATACACTCGATAGGGTAGGAGGCATTGGAGAGAGGGACCATTGAACAGGGCGGTCCAGAGGCGGTTGCCATAGTGCAGAGCATGGTCGGTGAGGCGTCCAGTGCGGTGGGGTATAGGAGGAAGAGGCAGTCACAGGGAGTTCGCATCAGGCATACTCAGTAGTAGATGCATATTTATGTTTTATTTATGACTTTTTATCCGGTGTTGTAGTATTTTTACATTGAGCACTTATCCGAACATTTACTTCCATATTATAGTATCGATTTTTTTAATCTACTTTGCGTATTTTTTATTTCCGTTATATTTTATCGAATAGTAGGAGGTTTTAATTTTATTTCTACTATGTTGTTGTTTTGGAAAAAAATGAATCATTGAAAATCTGCATATTTCGGATATGCATCTCTGAAACGGCTTCTTGGTGAATTCGGATATGCATATCCGAAATTATTGAAATCTGATTAAGGGTGATTTCGGAGATGCATATCCGAAATCTTTAAAATTAGGATATGGGTGTCTTCGAAGATGTATTTCTAAAGGGTGTTTTTAGAGTTTTCAGGAATGTTTTTCATCATATATGAATGTATAAAGAAATTCTCATCTAAGAAACACCCTGAAGGTACAGAACCTCCACAGCATGGTGCTCACAGAGGTGAAATGCTTAACAATAAGCACACCCGGCCCTTGCAATTTCTCTAGATGTATAATATGGATGCATTGGATTCAAATCTATTAACTAAATTCGTGTACTATTGATGAATGAGATGAATAATTTAGTAAATAAATCTAGATGAATAATAGTTTAATGGTTCAACTTATCACCCCCTGATCATTATCATTAATGCTTTAAATACCATTATTCTTATAAATGTGGATTAATTTATGTATACACTAAATTTCAAAATGCACGGTTTGTATGTGGGGATTTTTTTTGATATGATAAGATCTGATATAAGATTCTTTTGGAGTATATGTTTGTGCATTCTAAAATATTTGTTTGATTGAAGTTTGTCAAGTTATGAATGAAAATATTAATAGGCATAAGCCGTTGCAAGTTGGTATTAATAGTGGTCATCTGCAGCGTCTGTCGCGGATAGGAAATTGGAGATTTACCTTACAGACAAAAGAATTAGAATTTTAGGTATTGATTATATATTTTATATTATTAGATATTATAATGTTAAATTTGTAATTCCTTGTGTCGAGACAGGTTGTTACTCGAACACAAGGTGTGTCGAAGTGTGTAACCGTTTGTTACACATAGATTTGTTTTAAATTTAGATAGATTTGATTTAGATTTAAAATAGATTAGATTTGATTTAGTTCCAAAATAGGTATTTTGGGCTTTTATAGTTTTGGGCTTTGGCTTAGGAGAAGACTAACCTAAATCTATAAATAGGGAGTAACCCTCATTATTTGTAATCAAGTTATTATCTTGTATTCACAGAAGTTGCAGTTGCAAGTGAATAACAGAATTTCCACAGTTTGTGGGCAGAGAGAAACTCTGCAGAAAATACTTTCTCCTTCTCTTTTAATATTTCCGCAAACCCTAATCCTATTTTTCTTCATTGTCATCTTTAACGATAAGGAATTACTCAAAGGTTTGAGAGTCTAATTCTAACATCTGGTATCTAGAGCTCCGGTTAATCGATTCAAGGCAAGAAGAATGGCGATGGCAATGAATCATCCGAATGGGCATTTTCCAGCAACACTACCAATTCTGAAAGGAGATAACTATGAGAATTGGTGCAAGCAGATGAAGGTTGTATTCTGTTGTCAAGATCTTTGGGATCTTGTAAAAGAAGGGGTAGAACCGCTTGCAGAAGGTGCGAAGGAGGAAGAAAAGGCTGCTTATAAAGAATTGAAGAAGAAAGATTATAAATCTCTCTTTATAATCCATCAATGTCTGAGTCCAGATAATTTTGAAAAGGTTAGTGATATAGAATCTTCAAAAGAAGCTTGGGAGATTCTTGAAAAATCTTTTGGAGGTGCAGAAAAAGTGAAAGAGGTGAGGTTACAAACTCACAAGAGAACATATGAATTGCTTCAGATGGAAGATAGCGAAAGCATAACTGATTTCTTCACTAGGATTACGAAACTAGTGAATCAAATCAAGATATGTGGAGAAGTATTAACAACAAGAGCTGTTGTCTCAAAGATTTTGAGATCTTTGGCCCCTAAGTTCGACCACATCGTGGTAGCCATAGAAGAGTCGAAGGACTTGTCAAAGTTAACAAAAGAAGAGCTTCGAGGGACACTTGAATCTCATGAACAAAGAATGGCTGAAAGAGCTGCAAGCAAGTCGAAGAGCGATGTGGCTTTGTAGGCTCAGTCAGCAAACGAAAAGAAAGGTAAAGGAAGCTGGACTGGAAATAAAGGTAGAGGTGGCTACAACAATTCGACTAGTCGAAATCAGCAAGAAGGAAATTGGTCGAATCAGAGAAAACCCTCATATCAAGGCAACCAGAGAGGTGGTGCTGCAGGTAGAGGAAGAGGTGGTGGTCGAAAGCCTGACAAGAGTCACATTCAATATTTCAACTGTCAGAAGTATGGTCACTATTCGACAGTTTGTCCAGAAAAGAATAAAAGTCAAGAAAGTGATGCAAAGCTTGCAAAACAAGAAGAAGAAGAGATGTTGCTGATGGTCACAACAAAAGATGAAGATAAATTCAAGGACCAATGGTACTTGGATTTCAGGATGCTCATCAAATATGTCTGGAAGGAAAGATTGGTTTGTCAACATAAAACCCTCAATAAAGAACATGGTGAAATTTGCAAATGACAATACTCTAGCAGCTGAAGGTATTGGTGATGTAATGATTACGAGGAAAGATGGAAAGAGGTCAGTAATTTCCAATGTGTTGTACATACCAGGCATGAAGAGCAACTTACTCAGCATTGGGCAGTTGGTCGAAAAGAACTACAAGGTTTCGATCGAAGATAAGATGATGAGAGTTGTCGATGCAAATGGGAGGTTAATCTTGAAGGCTCCTATGTCACAGAATAGAACCATCAAGATCGAACTCAATGTGATGGAGCACGAGTGCCTTGCAACTGCAGCTAGCAGAGATGAATGGATATGGCACTATCGACTAGGCCATCTCAACTTCAATGACATCAGATAGTTGAAAAGAAAGAATATGGTTTCAGGACTGCCAGAAATCGACATTCCAAACGAGGTATGTGAGGAATGTGTGCAGACGAAGCAGCACAAGAATAGCTTCAGCAAGGATGCAGGAAGTAAGTCGAAGGCTATTCTCGAAATCATATACTCTGATGTATGTGGTCCTATCCAGGTGGATTCGAATGGAGGTAACAAATACTTTGTTACATTCATAGATGATTTTAGTCGAAAACTATGGACTTACCTGATCAAGAAGAAAAGTGAAGTGATCGAGGTATTTGCCAAGTTCAAATATATGGTCGAAAGACAAAGTGGTCGAAAGCTCAAGGTTTTGAGAACTGATGGTGGTGGAGAATATGTGTCGAAAGAATTCGACATGTTATGTGAGAAAGAAGGGATTGTGCATGAGGTGGTGCCACCATACACTCCACAGCAGAATGGAATTGCAGAAAGGAAGAATCGAACCATCATGAATATGGTAAGAAGTATGTTAAAAGGCAAGCATTTACCAAAAAAATTTTGGGGAGAAGCAGTGTCGACTGCAACATACATTTTAAACAGATGTCCGACGAAGAAGCTAGAAGGAATTACTCCAGAAGAATGTTGGTCTAGTGTGAAGCCTAGCCTGAGCCATCTGAAGGTATTTGGATCTATAGCAAATAGGCATGTGCCAGATCAGTTGAGAAGAAAACTTGATGACAAGTCGAGTCAAATGATACTTATAGGATATCATTCGACTGGAGGATACAAGTTGTTCGACCCAGTGAACAAGCAAGTAGTGATCAGCAGGGACGTGATCATAGATGAGCTTAAAGAATGGGATTGGGCTGAAAATGTTAAGAAGGATTCAGTGAGAATTTTTTATGACGAACCAGCTACTGAAGTCGAAAGAGAAGAAGTTCGACAAGAAGAATTCAGAGGTGATGCAGGCCCAGGCAGACCTCAGAGAACAAGACACATGCCTGCAAGGTTGCAAGAATGTGTGATTACATCAGATGATGTAGTCAATGATGAAGGTGAGCTGGTACATTACGCTTTCTACGCAGATGTCGAACCTGTCAATGCAACTGAGGCATTGAAGGATTCGAAGTGGGTGAAAGCTATGAATGAAGAATTGAAGTCCATCAAAGACAACAATACTTGGTCACTTGTCGAATTGCCTCAAGGCAAGAAGGCAATTGATGTGAAGTGGGTATACAAGGTGAAGTGTAATCCCAGAGTTGAAGTGACTCGATACAAGGCAAGGCTTGTGGCAAAAGGATTTCTTCAGAAGGAAGGAATTGACTTTGATGAGGTCTTTGCACCTGTTGCCAGGATCGAAACGATCAGGTTGGTTGTTGGTCTGGCGAACATGAACAATTGGCACATGTGTCAGATGGACGTTAAATGTGCATTCCTGAATGGACCCTTGGAAGAAGAAGTCTATGTTGCACAACCAGTTGGGTTTGTAAAACATGGCGAAGAGAGAAAAGTGTACAGACTGCATAAAGCTCTGTATGGGCTGAAGCAAGCTCCAAGAGCTTGGAATAAGAAGATCGACAGTTTCCTAAGGGAGAAAGAATTTGTGCAGTGCACAACTGAACATGGGGTATATGTAAGAAGAAGCAAGAGTGAATTGCTTATACTATGTCTCTATGTCGATGACTTGTTGATAACAGGTAGCTGCAAGAAAGAAATTGAAGGCTTTAAAGGTGATCTCAGCAAGGAATTCGAAATATCGGATTTGGGCGAAATTTCATACTTCCTTGGCATCGAATTCTACAAGAGTAGTAGAGGCTTGATGATGCATCAAAGAAGATATGCAAGTGAAATTCTCAAGAGATTTGAGATGGAAGAATGCAATTCGACTTCGACACCTGCTGAAACAAGATTGCAACTGTCGAAGAACCCAGATGAAGAGGATGTCGACCCAACCCAATACAGAAGACTTATTGGGTCATTGAGATACCTTTGTCACACAAGGCCTGACTTAGCATACAGTGTAGGTATGATAAGTAGATTCATGCAGAAGCCAAAGGTATCGCACCTAGCAGCGGCGAAGAGGATACTGAGGTATCTGAAAGGAACTCTCGACTATGGCATTCTGTTTCCTGCAACTGATAAGGGAAAAGAATGCAAATTAGTGGGTTACACCGACTCGAGTTGGTGTAGTGATGCTGAGGATCGAAATTCCACAGCAGGATATGTGTTTATGCTAGGTGGTGCACCAGTTGCTTGGAGTTCGAGAAAGGAACCAGTAGTGGCACTATCATCGTGCGAAGCAGAGTACATAGCTGCTTCTCTTTGTGCATGTCAAGCAACATGGATGGTGAACTTGGTCGAAGAGATAACAGGTAAAGATCATGGAGCAATTACCATGAAGATCGACAACATGTCAGCTATCAATCTGGCGAAGAACCCGATAGCACATGGTCGAAGCAAGCACATCGAAATGAGGTTCCATTATCTTCGAGAGCAGGTAGCTAAAGGGAAGATGAATTTGGAACACTGCAGAACTGAGAATCAGATTGCAGATATCATGACGAAGGGAGTGCTGGTCGAAATATTCAGAAGACTAAGAGCTATGATGAATGTGGATAGCTTAGACACAATGAATTAGGTGGTGTGTTAAATTTGTAATTCCTTGTGTCGAGGCAGGTTGTTACTCGAACACAAGGTGTGTCGAAGTGTGTAACAGTTTGTTACACATAAGTTTGTTTTAAATTTAGATAGATTTGATTTAGTTCCAAAATAGGTATTTTGGGCTTTTATAGTTTTGGGCTTTGGCTTAGGAGAAGGCTAACCTAAATCTATAAATAGGGAGTAACCCTCATTATTTGTAATCAAGTCATTATCTTGTATTCACAGAAGTTGCAGTTGCAAGTGAATAACAGAATTTCCACAGTTTGTGGGCAGAGAGAAACTTTGCAGAAAATACTTTCTCCTTCTCTTTTAATATTTCCGCAAACCCTAATCCTATTTTTCTTCATTGTCATCTTTAACGATAAGGAATTACTCAAAGGTTTGAGAGTCTAATTTATAATAATTAGTGGGAGTGAATTGAATCTAAAGATATTAATATGAATTTACACATTTTAAATTTTTAAGTGTGATCTTCATAAATATCTTCTTTGAATTCTCACACCCGATTTTATATCTATGATACAATCTAGGCTTATATCTTGATGAAAAAAATCTAGTCAAACTCAGACTAGCCAAAGTTTTAATTTAAGGCAATATGCTCTTCCCCTCTAATCAAATACTATGATACTGATATGAGTATCATGTGAAAGATCGCATATTTATTTTTGGTGTTACAATGACATAAGTGACAAGACCATTTTCATTAATGTTTTACAATTTTGTGAGGTATTATCCTATTTGCTAAATTTGAAGATTACTAATATTTTAAGTAATATACAATTTATCTATTTTACTTCTTAATTTGTCTTTCTATATAATTCTTTGCGTGTTATTCACCAAACAAGGATTTGTGTGTTGGATAAATATCGCAATCAATCCCTTATGATTGAAAACTGTAACTACTACTAAATGACACACGATGGTCGATGGCTATAATTTATTAAAAGGAAATGTTAGTAAAATTACTCCAAGGATACACTTAATAAAAAAAAATCTAAAAAGAGTAAATTTTTATAAAATTATTATATATTTAATGTGTTGAAAAATGTACAACTAATCCTTCGGTTTTATTGATAATCTGAGTTTATGATGTGTTAGTTTTGAAATTAAAATGCAGATATTAAGATTCAAACTCATGTGGGATAACTTAATCCTTCGGTTTTTTATTAATCGAATGGTAAAGTGACAATTTTTCATGACGCTATTCTTACTTTGTTTTTGTAACTAAGGTTAAATGCGTTTTGCGTCAGAGATGGAACATGTTATTTGTAGTAGTGAGACATCTGATTGAACAACAACATAACATTGCACCGACAAGGTTTTAACTACCATATAACCAATAGTGCAGTGTTGAAAACTAAAACACCTTAAAAAACACCTTAGCAGAGATGAAAAGCACCAGAGGTTAGCGTCAAGAATCCAACACCATCGAAAAGTAGCGTGAGAATAAAAATAATCGGATTTCAATCAAAACCACCAATAACATACCCAACCTTTGTAACAAAACATCAAAGTGACGCCGAACCAGCCACTAAAAAATTCATTGAAACCGAACGCCAACAAACCAGAAAGGAGGACGACGCCGGAGAACTCACCTAGAAAACTGGCAAAACGGAAAACGAGACCCCACCGCTACTGAATACTCGTCGTGGTTGAAATTTACACAAAGATCTTTGTATGAGATCTTTAAAAAAAGCATATCTAAAAGTAAGAGAACCACCGGCGCGCACTAGCAACTTGAAAATCTCAATGAAAGTTAAAGATGGAGCGGCCTTAGAAGAGGCATCGCGTCACCAAAATTGACGGCTACATCGTCGAATCTATTGTTTGGATTGAATGGAAGAGAATACGGGAAGTTGGTGACTTAGAGAGAAGGCAGGGCGTTTTTTTAGAGAGAGAAGCATGTTCACCCGATCTTCATTATTTTTATCATCAAATTCTAGATTGAAATATGCATGATATGAATCACTTTTAGGTGAGATCATATAAGTAAATGCAAACAAACTTGTAATCTCATTGATTTTTTTTACTTCGTTAATCTATTTATACATTATTTGAATTTATTATTTACATAAGTCTAAATAAAAAGGGCTTTTAAATAGGTTAATAAATTAACTAAACTTTTAAAAATGTCATACTCAAACTTAAAAATAAAACTATGAAAGGTTATAAAACAAGCTTAAGCTTTAAGTTTTTAGTAGGGCAAAGTTAAATTTGACAAAGATTATCTCAACCTAACCCACTCACATTTCTAATTAAAGGTAACAAAAATAAATAGGTTAAATAAATTCGAATGATAATGAATGAATTAAAATAATTCATTAATAATCCATTTAAATTTTATTTAAAAAATCTACTCATTCATTCTTCTAACATCTTTTCAATAGATATTTATAGGAAATTTCTTTGTCCACCTCCCTATGGGGGTCACCCTCAGCAAAAACCTCAATTTACCCCTGCTTCGGAGATGCATCTCCGAAGTATTTTTTTTTTTCTAAATTTTCCCAGACTTCGGAAGTGCATTTCCGAAAATACCAAATGGGGGTATTTTCGGAGATGCACTTCCGAAAACACTTTTTTTAAGATTTTTTCAGACTTTGGAGATGTATCTCCGAAAAAATCCCAAAAATTGAGATTTTGATTAATTTGGAGATGCATCTCCGAAAAAACCTCCCAAAATTAAAATTTTTGGAATATTAATTAATTCACATATCATAAATTTGATATAATATAATTTATGAGTTATGAATAATAATAATTATATATTTTGCTATAATTTAGGAGTTATGAATAATAATAATTATATATTTCTATTTTGATTCATATTTTAAAATTTATCATTTAGTTTTGCTAAATTGATATTAAATTTATATAAATCCGTTAATGATATATTATTGGCTAAGATATATACTAAAAGCAAGAAAACATGTATTTTTAATATTAAAGAGTTTTGTTTTATTATATCCTTAAATTGTATATTCGTATAAGTTAGATGATGCTATTTATTGCAATTGATTCATATTAATATCAATTAACTAAATTCTAATATTATTTGAGTTAAGATTGTGGAGTTATGAAATATTTTGTTATAAACAATTTTTTTAGGATTATATAATATATTGATATTGATATGTTCCTTTTTAATTTGCTTGAAATATATTTTAATGTGGGGGCATATAATAATATATTATATTAGAAGAATTTAATTTGATGTGTGCATATAAGTATGAATAAAATGATTTGAGATATTTTATTTTAGTATAAGATATTATTATTTTATTGGTAACAAATTAAGTAATTATCGAAAATACGCATATGATATGAATGAGAGAAATACGTGAAATAGAAATTTGGTTTATATACTAAAAGCAAGAAAACATGTATTTTTAATATTAAAGAGTTTTGTTTTATTATATCCTTAAATTGTATATTCGTATGAGTTAGATGATGCTATTTATTGCAATTGATTCATATTAATATCAATTAACTAAATTCTAATATTATTTGAGTTAAGATTGTGGAGTTATGAAATATTTTGTTATAAACAATTTTTTTAGGATTTTATAATATATTGATATTGATATGTTCCTTTTTAATTTGCTTGAAATATATTTTAATGTGGGGGCATATAATAATATATTATATTAGAAGAATTTAATTTGATGTGTGCATATAAGTATGAATAAAATGATTTGAGATATTTTATTTTAGTATAAGATATTATTATTTTATTGGTAACAAATTAAGTAATTATCGAAAATACGCATATGATATGAATGAGAGAAATACGTGAAATAAAAATTTGGTTATTTAAAAATAATTTTACCTTATTTATTTAATGAAAAAAATTTTCATTTAGTTTAAAAATATTTTGTTTAACGAAATTAAAAAAAAGATTTTACTTTATTTAAAAATATTTAACGAAAATACCAATAATATAATTTTTCATTTAGTTTAAAAAATGTAAAAAAGATTTTGTTTAAATTTTATTTAATGAATAAATTTTATATTTAATTTTATATAATTCAAAATTTACTTATGAAATTAGAATATTTTTAATTTATATAAGTTAGTAAAGTAATTTTTAACTTTAAAATTGTTTAGGAAATTTTGATTCACCTTGATTTTATTGATTCATCTTGATTTTATACCCTACTAATTGTATTGATTCACCTTGATTTTAATTTTTTAATAATTACTGTATCGGAAGTGTATATCCGAAACATTCCAAGACCAAAAATTGGAATATTTCGGATATGCATCTCCGAAGACACCCCTCAAGGGGGTGTTTTCGGAAGTGCATCTCCGAAAACATTTTTTTCGTGTTTTCGGAAGTACATTTCCGAAATCACCTTTTTTTCTCCTAAAATAAGTGATTTCGAAAATGCATTTCCGAAACAGAGGGCATTTTAGGAATTTTGCCAGAGGTGATCAAGAAAGTAGGGAGGTGGGTAAAGAAATTTCCTATTTATATCTGTCATTGTAAGTTTGGGACTACCAGAATGAGAGATTTTTCGGACAATAATATAATTATGAAAATTTAAAATTTAAATTTATGTATGCACTAAATTTCAAATACAATGTTTGTATGTGGAGATTTTTTTATATGATAAGACTTGATGTAAGATTCTTTGGGAATATGTTTGTGCATATTCTAAAATATATTGTTTGAATGTGCTGTGGAGGGGTTTCTTCTCTCGTTTGTTTGATTGAAATTTGTCAAGTTATAAATGAATACATTGTTAGGCATAAGCCGTTGCAAGTTGGTATTAATAATGGACATCTGCAGCATCTGTCGGGCAAAGAAAATTAAAGATTTGCCTACAGACAAAAGAATTTTAGGTATTGATTCTGTCTGTCGATAAATAAAAGTTTATTTTTTTATTGAATTTTTTTACCTACATAAAAAAAATAGTTTATAAACTTTTTGAGATAACAAATACATCAATGAAATTGTAGCACGACATTCAAATTATAATTGATTAAAGTATGATGTGTTATATGTTAATCTCACAAAAAGTAATCAATAATTAGTTGGTTCAGTTATGATTGGCGCTGAACGGTTGAATTCTCTGCTAAAATTATTTGATATCAGAACTGATCTTTTGAATCGTACTATGACAGTGAGTAAAAAGTAAAAAAAAAAAATCTCACAAAAAGTATATCTTATTTAATTATCATTTTGAGTTTAATTATTTCAATACAAACTCACATCATTCAATCGGATATTTTTACAAAATTACAAACTAAGTTGATTTCACTTAATTTTATATAATTAGTTTTTATAAAACTTTTATGGAAAAAGATATATTGACACTGTTTTTTAACGTCTACACCATAAAATATCCCGTTTTTATTTTATAATAGTTTCTCTTAGCTTTTGTGTAAGGTTGTTTTGCTGTGTTGTAATAAACTTTGGCGTATATATGGTGTAAAAAAATCGTGTTAACATAGCAAAACTAAATTTTTATATATAATTTATTCTCTAAATCTAACCATGTAATATCTCACTTTAGGTGAAATCTTACATATTTATTTATCTTTGTCATTATTTATCTTTGTCAGTCCAGGGCCGCCCTATGCATGTATAGAAAAATTGCTACAGCATGTCACAAATTTTAGAGGTCTCATTTTAAAAAATTTAATTTTTTTTATAAATATTAATCGAAATAAATAAAATATTATAATAAAAATTCAATAAATTTAAAAAATACTATAATAAAAACTCAATACATATAAAAATTGAGATAGATCAAAACTCAAAATAATTATAATTAAATATGTTATTGATTAATACATAAATGTGATTTTTATGTGTCTTTTTTTAATTATTATAATTGTATTTATATTTTAAATTTGGGTCTATTTTTAAAATTAGAACGGAGCCTCTGTGTTGATTGGCTCGGCCCTGTTTGTTATAATTAGGGGTGTTCGCGGTGCGGTTTGAGCAATTTTAACGCTAAAAATCATCTGAACCGCAAGAGAAAAACGTGCAGTTCTGTTTGATTTGGTTGACTTTCAAAAATAAAATTGAACCAAACTAATGCGGTTTGGATTGGTTCGGTTTTTTACAAAAAAATTATTAAGCCATACATACACTGTGAGATATTGGATCAAACTCTAGTATGGTCGAAGGGTAGCCTCTTGGTTCGACAGGATTAAGCATGAAGTCGAAGGTTGTTCACATGCTTGTGTCGAAGATGCTAAGGTTGTTAGCATGTTAAATTAGGTTTAGTGTTTAAATCCTAATTTGTTAAGTTAGCTTGTTTATTAAGTTGACTTGTGTAATGGGCCTTGCAGAAAAAGCCTATTAGTTAGTATGTTAGGTTTTATTATAAATAGCATACTAGTCTCTCATCATTGCTAAGCTATAAATCCTAATTTAGGGTGAGAGAGGTTATTTGTTATTCTTGTAAACTTGTAATCTTGTTTTAAGAGAAAGTAAAAGAATAGCAGTTATAACCAATTCTAGTCTTCTTATCTTCCCTAATTCCTATTATATTTTGTACTTGACATCGTTTTTCACAACAAATTGGTGCGGTGAGCGTGGAGAAGATGCCTTCAACAAAGTATGAGATTGAAAACTTCACCGGAGTGAATGATTTCGGTCTGTGGCGCTTGAAGATGAAAGCCCTATTGGTTCAGCAGGGTAGCTTGGAAGCGTTGAAGGGAGAGGCAGCCGTGAATGTAGAATTGACGGCAGCGGAGAAGACGAATATGATTGAGAAAACACACAGCGCAATTTTGTTGAGCCTTGGTGATAAGGTTCTCCGGCAGGTATCAAAGGAGACGACGGCATCAGGGTTATGGGTGAAACTTGAAAGTTTGTATATGACCAAATCGTTGGTAAATCGACTCTACCTAAAGCAAGCTTTGTATTCATTCAAGATGATTGAAGAAAAAGTGTTGGCTGAGCAGTTGGATATGTTCAACAAGCTGATTCTTGATCTTGAAAATATTGATGTGAAGATCGATGATGAAGATCAAGTGCTGTTACTATTGTGTTCTTTGCCTCGATCACATGCTCACTTCAAAGAAACTCTCTTGTATGGAAGGGAGTCCCTGACGTTTGAAGAAGTTCAATCAGCCTTGTATTCTAAGGACTTGAACGAACGAAAGGAGGATAAACTTTTCGACTGTTGGTGAAGGTTTGGCCGTTAAAGGAAAATTCTTGCGAAAGGATGGTAAGCTCGACAAGAAGAAGGGCAAAAGCCAGTCGAAGTCTTATAGTGGCGAAGCATCTGGTATTTGATGCTATCATTGTAAGAAGGAGGGTCACACGAGAAAGGTGTGCCATGAACGCCTGAAATATCATGGAGGTAAGGATAACGACAATGCAGCCATTGTTCAAGATGATTTTGAATCATCTGATGTTCTTGTGGTTTCAATCAGTGACTCGAGAAGAGAGTGGATTATGGATTCAGGTTGCACTTGGCACATGACTCCAAACAAAGACTTGTTCGAGGAATTATGTGATAAAGATGGTGGATCAGTATTGCTGGGAAACAACAAGGCTTGCAAAATTGCAGGTGTTGGGTCTGTGAGATTCAAGCTCCATGATGAGTCAATAAGGTTGTTGACTGAAGTCAGGTATGTTCCTGATTTGAAGAGAAATCTACTTTCTCTTGGTGAATTCGACAAGAAAGGATATGTTTTCAAAGGAGAGAAAAGTATCCTAAGAGTCATGAAGGGGTCGAAGGAAGTCTTGAGAGGCGTGAAGAAACAAGGCTTGTATACCCTTGAGGCTGAAGTTGTAAGTGTTTCGACAAATGTTGCATCCACGAAACCTTTGTCGAAGGCAGAAATCTGGCACATGAGATTGGGCCATGTCACTGAAAGGGGTCTGGTCGAATTAGGGAAACAAAATCTACTTGGTGGAGACAAATTCGAAAAGCTGAAGTTTTGTGAACCCTGTGTACTTGGAAAATCTTGCAGAGTGAAGTTCAACAAAGGCAAACAAAGAACACATGGATCCCTTGATTACATCCATGCTGATCTTTGGGGGCCTGCAAGGTGTCCATCACATTCAGGAGCAAGGTATTTTCTATCCATAGTTGATGATTATTCCAGGAAGTTATGGGTATTCATTCAGAAGACTAAGGATGAAACTTTTGAGAATTTCAAAAGTTGGAAGACCTTAGTAGAAAATCAGACTGGCAGGAAGGTCAAGAGGTTGAGAACTGATAATGGCCTTGAATTTTGCAATGAGGCGTTCGACAGTTTTTGTGCGGGCTCTGGTATTGCAAGGCACAGAACTACTGCAGGTACTCCACAGCAAAATGGTTTGGCTGAAAGGTTTAATCGAACTATTTTGGAGAGAGTCAGATGCATGTTGACTAGTGCGGGGTTAAAGAAGGTGTTCTGGGCTGAGGCTGTTTCGACAGCAACATATCTGATAAACAGATGTCCTTCGACAACATTAGATATGAAGACACCTGAAGAAGTTTGGTCGAGACATCCACCAAATCTCGACAAACTGATAGTATTTGGCTGCGTAGCCTATGCTCACATTAGGCAAGACAAGGTCGAACCTAGAGCTCTGAAATGCATGTTCATGGGATACCCTGAAGGAGTCAAAGCTTATAGGCTATGGTGCCTAGAGCCAGGTCACGAGAGGTGTATCACCATTCGAGATGTAGTTTTCAATGAAGCTGAAATGGCTTTTAAGAAAACTGATGATGTTGGTCGAAGTACAGAAACATCTGACGAAGAGTTGGAACAGGTAGAGATTCCTGTTGAGGTGGAGCATGTTGATGCTGAATTGCATATCCCTGATGAAGTCGAAGAAGAAGTAGAAGATGCTGAGGAAATTGAGGAAACTGTCGATGACTACCTATTGTCAAGAGATAGGTCGAGAAGAGCCATCAAGCCACCTCAGAGACTTGGGTATGCAGACCTTATAACTTATGCCTTAATCTCTGCAAGTGAGGTTCTAGACGAAGAACCTAGAGACTACAAGGAAGTTATGAGGAGTCGAAATAAGACTGAATGACTGAAGGCCATGGATGATGAGATGAAATCTCTTCATGATAATCATACCTGGGAACTGATCAAGAAACCTGCTGGGGCAAGGTTAGTCAGCTGTAAATGGATTTTCAAAGTTAAGGAAGGAATTAAAGGAGTGACGTCAAAAAGATACAAGGCAAGGTTAGTTGCAAGGGGTTTCACTCAGAAAGAAGGTGTCAATTTCAATGATGTGTTTTCTTCTGTTGTGAAGCATAGGTCCATTCGAATGTTGCTTGCCATGGTGGCACAGTTCGATCTTGAACTAGAACAGATGGATGTGAAGACTGTGTTCTTGTATGGTGATCTAGATGAAACGATCCTGATGAGGCAACCTGAAGGGTATGTCGAAAAGGGAAGGAATATTATGTGTGCAAGCTAAAGAGATCTTTGTATGGGATGAAACAATCTCCTCGACAGTGGAATAGGAGATTTGACAAGTTCATGGCACGCATAAGTTTCATTAGAAGTCAGTTCGACCACTGCGTTTACTTCAGATTTCGATCTGGTAATTCAATTGTTATTTTGTTGCTTTATGTGGATGATATTCTCGTAGCAAGCAACAATGTCAAAGATGTGATGAGGGTGAAGGCTGAACTCAATAAGGAGTTTGATATGAAGGATCTGGGAGCTGCTTCCAGGATTCTTGGAATTGACATTCAAAGAGATAGAAAGAAGTCGAAGTTATGCTTATCTCAAGAGGCATATCTACGAAAGATTCTCGAAAAGTTTGGTATGTCAAATTCGAAGCCAGTTGTGACTCCAACAAACCCTCAATTCAAGCTAAGTATTGATCAGTGTCCCAGTACTGATGTTGAAAGAGCCTATATGAATAGCATCCCATATCCTAATATAGTTGGTTCTTTGATGTATGCTATGGTTTGTACTAGACCCGGCATAGCATATGCAGTGAGTCTTGTAAGCAGGTACATGGCGAATCCTGGAAAGGCTCACTGGCAAGCATTGAAGTGGATTTTAAGGTACATAAATGGGTCTCTGAACAGAGTCCTAATTTATGGTGGAGCCTTGGGTGAAGATAGTAAAGCAGCAATTGAAGGATATGTCGACTCTGATTATGCAGGTTGTATGGATTTCAGAAAATCTATTTCTGGATATGTTTTCACTATGTTTGGCACTGCAATTAGTTGGAAAGTAACACTTCATAAGGTTCTTGCTCTATCAACCACTGAAGCGGAGTATATTGCCCTAACTGAAGCTGTGAAAGAAGCATTGTGGCTTGAAGGTTTTGCAAAGGAGCTGAAACTTCAAGGTCGAGGTACCATTGTTAAATGTGATAGTCAAAGTGCAATACACCTGTCGAAGAACTCAGTATATCATGAGCGAACTAAGCACATTGATGTGAGGCTGCATTTCATCAGAGGAGTAATCGAGCGTGGAGAAGTCCAAGTGCTGAAGGTTTCAACAGATCACAATGCTGCTGATATGATCACCAAGTCATTGCCAAGTTGCAAGGTTTTCCACTGTATGCAGTTGATAAAGCTGCATGAAGAAAGCTAGTTTGTTCCCTTGACGTTGTAGAGTTGGGTCCAAGGTGGAGATTTGTGAGATATTGGATCGAACTCTAGTATGGTCGAAGGGTAGCCTCTTGGTTCTACAGGATTAAGCATGAAGTCGAAGGTTGTTCACATGCTTGTGTCGAAGATGCTAGGGTTGTTAGCATGTTAAATTAGGTTTAGTGTTTAAACCCTAATTTGCTAAGTTAGCTTGTTTATTAAGTTGGCTTGTGTAATGGGCCTTGCGGAAAAAGCCAATTAGTTAGTATGTTAGGATTTATTATAAATAGCATACTAGTCTCTCATCATTGCTAAGCTGCAAATCCTAATTTAGAGTGAGAGAGGTTATTTGTTATTCTTGTAAACTTGTAATCTTGTTTTAAAAGAAAGTAAAAGAATAGCAGTTATAACCAATTCTTGTCTTCTTATCTTCCCTAATTCCTATAATATTTTGTTCTTGACATCGTTTTTCACAACATACACATATAGAGGAAAATATAATTTTGTGTTTAATTGTTTATACATTATCATAATCTTCGCTTCTTCCGATGAAGATGAAGCACCGTGGGATTGGTCAAACTTCATTACGGCTGGGGCCTTTCGATTTGATGCTTAGGGTGGTGTCTCAGATTATATTTCATTTTCATTGTAATGGCCGTAGTATTTTGATTGATAAAACTTCTTTTATGTGTTAAAACTTAAGTTTTTTGTGGCCCTATTTGTTTGGGTGTGTTGTTACTATTTTGACAAACTATGGCTTAACTCATTTTCTATTAAAACGGTTAAAGAAGCTTCTGCTGGAGTTACAAACTTATATGACTTATGAATATTATTTATAGGTTATCTTATAATTATATTGTTCTAATAATTTTTTCTGTTTTATAGGTTATACATGTATGATCAATTCAAGTCCCTATGACCCTTAGAATTAATTAACTGATTTCCTATTTGTTCTAATTATTTATAGCTGATACATGTATGAATTGTATTCAAAAAAAATTTGTTTACTGATACTCTTTACGATACCGTTGTTCCGAATGTTTTAATACGTTGACACTAATAAAGGCAAATTTCCACTGTGACTTGGATAATAAGGAAAGTTTTTGGATGACCATTGCCACATGTTTCCTGTAAATTATCATGTTGTTGTCACTTAACTGTATGCAGTTAGGGTTCAGTCAAATACTCGACAGTTACACGAGACACCAACAAACAGACTATTTCAGGTAAAGTTCATGTAAGAGTTTATAACATTCTTTTGGTATCTATTCTTTATGTTCTTCACATTGCTCTACTTTACCTTCTATCGTATGATGGTTGTGGTAGTGACACCAAATCCCCATGTTGATTCTATCGTGGTTGCTGCATTTTCAGGAGTTTGGAACCTCTTTTAAGGATTCGACGTCGCGAGACATGTAAGTACCAACATTCACACCCGATGTTTGAATGTATTTATATTTTTATATGTATGCTAACTATAGTATTTTGGATAACACAACATTCCAGTATGGTGGATATGGTACTACTGATCATGTACCGTTGCATGGACCATCTACGGGTTGGTTGCATCTCAATTTGGAGATATAATTACTGGCATGAGGACTGAAAATGGAAAGACTGTGAAAATCGTCAACCACAGATAGGTATTGGTAATGATATATAATGGTTGATTATACTATTAACTATCTGTAATGACATATAATGTTTGAGTATCTGTTACGATAACTATTGGTCTCACTTATATATATGCAGTTAGGGTTGACTCAAATACTCCACAATTACATAACACATCAACACGGAGACTATTGTAGGCGATTGGTATGCTTTTAACTACCTCCTTTTATGATTGACCATACATTTTTTTGCTTACTATAGTTAAATCTCTTTACATGTCAACTTTGATGTTTCAGTACCAAATCTATGCATCACACTCAAAGATGGAGCGTTGGAAGGGGAGGAGGTCCTACTCTTCTTGCTATATTGTCTGGCCCACCGTTTAATTTTCGCACCTCATTTCGTATAACATCTCAAGGTGAAGTTATCAATTAATCATTCAGAGATGACCATTTATGCTTTACAACACTACACCATTTTTGCTTATAATCTGAGTTATAAGACTAATGATAATACTTTCGAAACCATGTGCACAACGGAGTTGGAAACGGACGAATGAACATTGGTGGTCGTCCATCAAAACGAAAGCAGAGTCAACGTATTGAATCACTCTGTGCTATTCATTGGATTTTTGCTTGGAGTAACAACGATTCCATTTACCATGAGGCGATGCTGGTGATTGGCTGGTCCAATAATTGTAGCATTTTGTGCCGACAAAGCATTTCAAATGGACCTTTATTTACGGGACCGGGTCTGAGGGAGGTTCATTCGATTGAGGAGCTACTACAATGATTGCTTGAGGGATTATCAGTTGGTTGTACTATAAATTTTGATGTACACATGTAGCTCTGTGAAATATTCTGTTTGTATGTTGTTTTTACACCACCCCAATAAAAACTTGAAAGCTTTTGTTCGGTTATATATTGATGCATATTCTTAATGTTTAGTTTTTGTATGCTCTTAAAATATCCTGATTAGGTTTTTGTTTTGGTTATTGACTGAGTAGTTGTTATTCTTATAATTATAGTTTGCAAACTTAATTGGATTTTGTTGTACACTACTTCAAATAAAACTGCTATCTGAACCATAGGGCAGTTACTTATGACTCTAGCATAGGGCTCTTGCATCACAATGCCACCACTTTCAAACTGTGTTTATATAATAGTTATGTTTGACCATTCCGATTGGGTCTGGGTTTCAAAAATGGACCCCTTTTACCTATCATAAAAGCCTCTTTAATCTAAGCAAGTTGCTATGTGTAATGTATTGGCGCTTGGAAGTTGCTAAGGTAATAATTTTGACATATATTTGATTGCACCCAACATTATCAAACAACTATCAGGGCCTATCAACTTTATCATATTTAGTTTATATTATATTTTTTAACATTTAAAATATGTATTTCATTTATAAATAATAACTTATTTTGTTAAAATATTTCTGTTTTTCTTATTTGCATTTTCATTATATTCTGTAAACAAAAATGTGTGTCCACACCAGTATCTGTGTGTTGCGAACGCACATGTAACACATCAGTACTGTCTGTCTAATCGCACATGTAACCATGTTAAAATTCGTGTGAACCCACGGGTAACACAACAGTACCGTTTAAACACACGGGTAATCAGACTAAAATTTGTGTCAACGCACGGGTAATACACCAGTACCGTGTGAACGCACGGGTAACCATACCAAAATTCGTTCAAACACACGTGTTATTATATTATTTGTACAATTAAATAAAATAAATATAAAAATCATTTTTCAATCCAAACATGATATAAATATTTTGTTTTTACTACAACTCTATTGAAAATAATATTTCATTTTTATCTATTTTGCACAATTGTTTTTCCTTCTAAATAGGTGTTTAATATGTTTTTTAACAATGATTGATTTAATTAATTTATACATTTATTTTTAAATATTTTAATTTCTTTCCTATTTTATAATTAAATTAATTTTTTTAAAAAATTTCAATTTTCTTATTTAATACTATACGTATGTGATAAACCCGGTCCAACTCATATCAGAACCCATGCGAACGCACGAGTAACATACGAATAACGCGTGAATGCATATTTAATGAGTTACTTTTTTATATTCTTTTAGATCTTTCTCTTTTTGGATTTTTATGTCAAATTTTTTCATATATTGATTTTCAACTAATTAAAATTCTGGATATTTATTTGTGTAACTTATGTTTTATACGTAGGATATTAATTGTTTTTGACACTTTCTTATTTTTAATTTACTTATATCAATGTCTTAGAACAAATATTTTGTTTTGCTTTTGCACATTAATACATATGTTTTTTTTTACATTCAATACTTTTTATTTTAAATTAAATACAAAATCTTTCTCATGTATCCGGTCCAACCCAAACCAGTACCCGTGCGAACACACGGGTATCCTACTAGTTATCATAAAAAAGTTTATAATTGTCAAAATAAATTTATAATTTGATACATAAAAATTCGTCTTATAATTTTATCTTAGGTTTAAAGAATGATATACATGAAATTTCAGTCATAAACAAATATTATATAAAGAATACGATAAAATATATTTTGTCAAAATATTATTTATAAATGAATAATATTTTGCTTTTTGATGATATATAAATTAAAATAAATATCATACAAAGAATATGATAAAATATATACATAATACTCCCTCTGACCATTATTATAAGCAAATATTATCTTTTTAGGTTCATTGAATAATGAATGTATCTGATCTTTTATGTAGACCAAATACATTCATTACTCAATGAACCTAAAAAGAGAATATTTGCTTATAATTCAGGCCGGAGGGAGTACTAGTTAATTTCTCTAAAAAATTAAAGAAATATATATTAGTAAGATTTTGGAACGTAATGCGATTTGGTTTGGTTCAGTTTGCAAAATACAAATCGCAAACCGAATCAAACCGCGCTGTTCTAGTAGAAAATGACCCGAACACATCCAAACTAAATGCGATTTATTGCGATTTCAATTTAATTCGGTTTAATTTTGCAATTGTGAGAGTATTATCCTATTTGCTAAATTTAAAGATTACTTCTTTTCCAAAAAAAATAAATTAAAATTACTAATGTTATTTTAAGTAATTAATAAACAATTTATCTATTTTACTTCTTAATTGTTTTAGATTTAGGAGTACTAGTACTATAATTCTTTGCGTGTGTTATACAGCAAACAATGATTTGATAAATAAAGCAATCATTAATCAATCCCTTATGATTGAAAACTGTAACTACTACTAAGTCACACGGCGGCTATAATTTATTAAAAGAAAATGTTAGTAACAATTACTAGGACACTCTTAATAAAGAATTAATTTAATGGAAAACATACAACTTAAATTTATTAATAGATATTTTATTTAACAATTTTATAGAGCCTACTCGAAACACTAGATATTCTTTTAAGAGAAATGTTAGCAACACTCTCTTTTGAACATTCTCTCAAACACTCACTTTCTTATTGGTTGAAATATGTGTGGGTCCTACTACTTTATGTGGGACCTATTTTCAAAATGAGGGGCCCACACATGTTTCAACCAATAAAAAAGTGAGTGTTTGAGAGAGTGTTCTAAAGAGAGTGTTGCTAGCACTCATCTTCTTTTAATATAAATAAATTTCAATTAAATCATTTGACTTATTTAAAGTTTAAAATTTTTAAATTAATCTATCTAAATTTATTATTAATCTTTAATTAATATTATATTAATATGATTCAGATTTATTTTATTACAAAGAAAGTCGAAGTTTAAGAGTAAAAAATTACACTGATATTAATCGAAAAACTATCGTCCAAACTTTTTATTAATAAGTGATCTTATGCATTATTAGTAACATTTAATATGATTATTAAGTTACTTGTAATATTATAAATTTTGAATTTTTTTTAATAAGCTAAAATAATAATATTACCTTTAAAAAGAGAGCCCATCAAGCATAAGATGTACTTGAAAGACTACAAAAAATTGTTACAACACCAACATGATTTAAAACACAATAAACCACCAAAAATCAAAAAACAACGCACACTAAACGAAACTTGCCAAAATACAATTCATCGGATTACTCCTTCACATCTGGTATTCTACCTTGAAATCCACTTAATGAGCTTCCAACCACCAATACGATTTAAGCTTTAACTTTTCACAAACTGCCGACACCGACAAACTCGAATTTTGAAAAATCCTCCCGATTCTGCGTCTTCCAAATAATCCACATAATAGCTATCCAAATGATATGAAAAACAATACAACAATCCTTTAACCCCCTCCCAAAGCTACAAATTGATCACGATGATCCCTGCACTGACCCTATAAAGTCGATATAAACCCTAACCATCCAGAAAGCAACAACCAAATATTACTAAAATGATCACATCGAACAAAAAGATGATCCCTATTCTCAATCTGAATACATGCATTAGGACAAAATTGTTTCTCAACTGATAGAATATTACACCTAACCAAATTATCCTTAGTTGATAATCTATTACGAAACAACCGGCAAAGAAAAATATTTACCTTTAGGTGGCACTGCTTCAAAAGAGTATCATCTGCAAATTGAAAGTGAGTAGTCAATCCCCCGTCCTCATTCCCCACTTTATACCGTGTAAACATACCCTTATGTCAATTGCATTCATCAAAACACTAAAACCCTTTGCCTCAATTAAAAAGAGAAAAGGTGATAACGGATCACCTTGACGCAAACCTCTTTTCAACTTAAACTCATCATTAGACTGCCATTAACTAGCACTGAAGTTGAAGCTGTAGTTACACATTTGTTTATCCACCTCACTCATAAAGCAGGAAATTACATTCTAACCATCACTCTATTTAAATAATCTCAATCCACTGAATCATAAGCTTTTTCAAAATCTACTTTAAATAAGAGTAACTCTTTCTTCTTCTTCTGAGTTTCATCTACCACTTCATTCGCTATTAGAACACAACCAAGAATTTGTTTACAAACAATAAAAGATGACTGCGTATCCGAAATCAACCCCCTAATCACCTTTTTCAATCTATTTGTCAACGCCTTTGCCAAAACTGTATACAAACACCTAACTAACTAGATAGGCCGAAAATCCGCCAAATACAACTGATTACATTATACAAACACCTAACTCTTTTAGATCATAATACATGGTTTATATTTTTCTCCTTCTCACCTCCATCTCTATTCTTTTATATCTTATTACTATTTTGACTAATTATAATAATACTTATCTTTTTTTATAAGTATTTAACTTATACTATTTCAAATATTTTTTATTTAATTTTAAAAAATAATATTCTCAACTATTTTTAACATAACTTTAAAATAAATAAATAAAATAAAAAGGGTAGGAAAATATGAATCACGTGCAGCAACCCTTTTGTTTTGCTGTGTGATAAAGAAAGCAAAGAAATGATTGGGTTTTTTAAGCCAGCCACTACAACATTTAATATGTCAAGACTGTGACCTCTCACTCTGCGACACTGTGCCACTGCCACCCATTGTTTTCATTTTTGCTCTTATTATTTGCAACGACAAATATTTACTACTATTTGAGTATATAAATAACAAAAATCAATAGAAAACAATTAAAATGATGTCATAAATTTTGTTGTTTTAATTATTTGTCTATGTTTTATTTTCTTTAAGGAAAAGTATATTTTTAAAGAAAAGTATATCACATTCTTGGTTATGTAGTATTTTGTCTGAATTTGTATCGTATGAAATAAACAACTTCATTTCAACTTTTTCCACTATGGAAAATATCATCTAAGTATTGATGGATATTTTGTTAATATTATTAACCTTCTAGATTTTAAACAGTATCAACATATAATTGCTCATCCAATGTGGCCATCTACCACGCCTGACGTATTATCTTGTTCCTATCAGGACTATTGTGACATATGTACGTTTAGATTCTTTAGCCAAGCGAATGTTTGCTAAGGGTGTCTAAAGGGGAATATAGTTCAAAGCGTGAATTTAAAAAATTATTTAGTTTCGTAAAAACAAAGGTGGAATATGAAGGCTTTGTATTTCTAAAGATTAAAAATCATAAAATATTGTTAATAATATTATGTTCGAGCTCGTAAAAACTTTTAAAAAAAAAAAACCTAGATAAAACAGAAATATTATAGGATGCACACCCCTAATGTTTAGTATATTTAAAATGGGCTATTTTGATTCACATTTTGTTAATGAATGACTTTGAGAACAATTTTATGTTTTGGTGCAACAATGAAAGTGTACGAGCAAATACTATGACGCTCAAATTAGTGATGATTGTAAGGATAAGATATTCATTTGAGACTGATTCTTCGTCTGTCTTTTATAAAATGGTCTTAGGGTTTACAAGGACCAATAATCTTTTGTTCCCTACAACTGTCTCAAGGGACACATGTAGTATATTTCTATAAGTACAATTTGAAAGTGTCCAAGGACATGTCAGCACCAATCAAATATATTTTTAGGGATGATCCATCTCTTGAGTGTACAATTATAGAACCTTCTTTGTTGACACCTACATTGTAAGGTCAATGTTGATGCATCTGGTTGCGTTCCTAATCCAATGATTTTTAAATTCTTGATCGATCTTAACCTCTAAAGATGATAGGGCAGATCCACTATGTGGATCCAAGATTGTTATATCATTTCTTAAGTATAAACTTTCTTGATTGTCTTTTAGGCTCATTGGATGAGTTTGAAAATCAGTGTAGTTGATCTGCTACTGGACATAATTTGTTGTTGGATCCATATGGGTTGGGCCTTGGCCCTAACTGAAACAATAGCCTTCCAAGCCAGGGCTTTGCAAAGTCAGACATCGATTAGTTTTAGTGCTCTTCGAGTAGGGGCTTCCTTTGAGGTTGTGGGTGTGAACATGATCCCTCTTGTACATTTTTTACGATTATCTCGTCCTTAAGTTGGAATCGCCAATGATGAGTAGATATCTCTCTCAAATATATGTCCCCGGTTAGTAGGTGTTCGCAAGGATAACTTTTTGTAATCCCGCATGTTACGTAAAGACGCCCCTTTAATTGTAAAATGATTTTTTGTTGTCTAGTCTGGTGATCATCTGGGAACTTTTTTCAATGTAAAATTTAGTTCTTTTCTATTGACTGGCGAGGTTGTTGTTCCTAATATTCAAAAGAGACCAACATGTGATACTATTGAGTCCGATTGTGGCACAAGGGGGGAAAAATGCAACTTTGAATAAAGATAGAATCACGTGTACTTCTTATTAAGTGTTGAGGTGTCCTGGTGACTTACCTTTGACCCTCAGTGTTTCTCTCTATCGCCATGTAGATAGTAGCGTATGGTCTAGATGTCAAATTTTGAGGGAAACACATGAATCAAGGTGTGATGGTTACAGAACGGGGAATGATGCTTTTGGTATTATTACATGTCATTCGTTTATTAGGTCCCTATTGGCCTTTTAAGTTCTCACATTATAGTTGTTGGTTCTAGTTTCCTAGCATTTATGTTTGCTAGATCCAACTCTTTGGCCTTGTTTCATGTGACACATTGGCTTGTATAAAATGAGGTTTTTCTATTTTGTTTCTTTTCTTTCTAAACTTCCCTAACCAACACATTTATGCAACTTCTTTGATTCTCTAAGCACCTCACTGTGTGTTTCTACTTTGGAAATGAGAGAGAGAATCAGTGAGTATATTAGCATTTTATAGCAAATATTCGTTCTTATCAAGACATGTTTATTAAGGATGTGGTATCTCGATACCATTTGAGAATACCTGTAAATAATCCTTCACACGGAAGGTCTGAGACATCATGTTTATCTTGTATATCTTGGGACACAATCAATTTACTCATAGCCTATGAGACTGTATTTTCTTAGTCCTCATCCTTATATTGAGTAGGTCATGGATGTTCCTGCTCCATTTAAAAAAATAGTAACAGATTTTGAAGAACCTTCCTCTGATTAATTCAAAAATAAATATATCTATGCCATATTGGGCTCACATTCAGGGTTTAGAGTTCTTGTGTGCTTATTTTAAAACTATGGTCCATAATTATGTATTTATGCCATCTTCCACCTTAAATGGGAATTTGTTGGGGATTGTGAAGGTTTTATTGCATTTACTAAACTCTGTAGATCTTTTAGTCTTTACCTTTTCCTTATGTGAACTTCTATTATTGATATATGGTTATCATGCCATTAATAATTACCTAACACAAAATTTTATGTAAATATTGTTCTATTTGTGCTTCTCATTCTTTTTTTTATTTATGATTTCCATGATGCTGGCCCGAAGATCACTTTGAGAAACAAATGAGGGTGTTTCCTTTAAGGGTTAAATATGTTGGTCCATTGACTTCAAATACAAGAGGGGTAAATTATGTGAGCTTGAAAAACCATTTTTGAAATGAAAACTTTCACAAAATCAAAGTTCAAAAAGATTTTGCAAAACTAGCAAGTTCAGGAATTAGAAAATTAAAAAGATGGAAATGCAGCGAAAATAAATAACTAAAAAGTAAAGAGTTAAGGAAAGAGATAAAGACAAAAAATATTTATATAGGTTCGATATAATGAAGTGATCTAATCCTCTCCCCAAGAATTGTTTCTTGAGAGTTTTCACTATGATGAGAGCTTTTGACAAGTTTTGCCCACAAACCTCCTTAGACAAGGATTGGAGTTTTACAATGGCTAACTTCCCAATCAAACACTAGGGGTGTTTATTGGTTCGGGTAAATCTAAACCAAACCGCAATCCAAAACAAACCATAGTGTTTGGGTTGAACATTTTTTCAGTTCGGGCAAAAACCGAACCAAACCAATGAAATCCAATGAAAATTGGTTTCGGCATCAGATTTTCAATTTTCTACCCGTAAACCCAAGACAAACCAATCATAATTAATTACCATGAAAATTACTACCAAACTTTCAACTTCAACAAGAAAAAAGTGAAATGTTGTATGTGGATAAGTTATGTTATTTTAATTAGTTATTAAAAAATTATTAGTGTATTATGGTAATTGAGAATAGAGCTATGAAACACATTCATTATCATACTAACTCAAGTAACTAATTATAGATTCAAAAGTCTTTATGTTAGATATTGTTCTTGTTGGATATTTTTAATCTATTAGAGAAAAAGTGCTAGTTTAATATTTACAATTGAACACTATTAATACTATTTATTTATATTATTATGAAAAATTAATTTCCATAAATAAATTATTTTTTTCAAATATTTTTGCATTGTTTATCTACCAGATCAATGCAACCCAAATCAATATGTTGTTTCTCGGTTCGGTTTGATTTGGGCTTTATCGCAAAAATTTACGAATCCAATCCAAACCAATCCATATAATTTTAATCGGTTTGGGTATCGGATTCTCTTAAAATCGAACCAGATCGGCCCGCGAACACCTCTTCCAAACACAAATTTTTAGCTATTAAGACCTCCCAACCAAAAATTTTATCACTAGGACAATCTCGAACCAACAAAGAGCTTTCAATATAGGTTGAACTCACGAACCAAATGAGAGTTTTATTAATATATACTTCCCCAACCAAACTAATGTTTTAACTGGATTACCTCAACAACCAAAATAAAATATCTCTCAAAGTAAATTTACAATATTAGTCTTACACTAGACCCAAACACCTAACAAATATAAAACTTAAATCTCAAAAGCACTAAGAAATAAAAAAGCACTCATAAGGTATTTTTGAGCTTTTAGGCAATTAGTTAGGCGCAAAGATATTTTCTGGTGATTTTAATAAAAAAGAGATAGGCTTTCCAAAAGATTTAAAATGTATGTGTGATTTTCCTTCGTAAAATTGAGAGTTAGTCTTATACCTTTACATACAATAATCACTCGACACAGACTCAATGAGCTTTCACATCTCATTTCTTCACAACTTTGAAGCTTTTAGTTCCTTGCTACATTATATTTGACTTTATCACTTCATTGGAACCTTGAATATTTTTCTAATGAGGCTTGAGATAACTCTTCAATAAACACCATCATCAGAAACATTGCTTGATCAAAGATCTTCGCTGATTTCACCAAATTTTATTTTGCATAAGGTGTTATCCTCCACATAAGGCTTTACACCTCGATCTATTGATCTTTAATCATTAAAACTTAATCATCAAGCATTACCACCTGATCAGGTGATGACTTCACTTAAGAGCATTGTCAACATATAAATCAAGCAGATCGTTGTAAACATCATACCTGCTAGCACATAAATCCTGATTCTCCCCCTTTGTGATGATGACAACACATCTCTTAAACAAGTGGACAAATAAAGAAGCCAAAGTGATAACTTGGAGTGGCTAAACTCTTCTTGACAAATATAGAGAGTATACCCTACTCTCCCTGAGAGTATATTGTTGGACTTGAGACTTCACACACAAAAGGGGTGGTGAATTTTGTGGTTCATGAAAAAGTGATTTTGAAAAACTTTGGGAAATCAAATTAGAGTTTAAAAAACATTTTTGAAAACTTAGCAGTAGAAAATAAAAATTAGAAAATAAATTGCGAAAATTAAAAGAGTTAAGGGAAAAAAGGAACACCAATTATAAAGGTTCACTAAAAAAAGGACATATTCCTCTCCCCTAGAATTGACCTTGAGAGTTTCAATAATAGTTAAGAGCTTTTATTAGGAAAGATTCACGAACCTCCTTATACAAGGAAATAACGGTTGACCTCCAACCAAATAATACAAGATGATGGATGTGAGCATTTGCGTCTTTTCTTTCAAATTAGCTTAGAAATGAAGTGGCCAATCTTCCTTCCCAATGGTGGATTGAAGTGATTACTATTCTTTTCACAAACAAGAACCTTGGAGCTGTTAGTCTTCAAGCTTCTTAAACCTTGAGCTCTAAACCTTGATTTTACACGGGATAACTAATAACTTATGACATTTTAACATCGAGCTGATCTTAAACATATTAAGATTTTAATACCATGATGAGCTTCAACCTATATTATTTTTAATACATGGTTGACCAAAAACCTTGGAGATTGTACCATGGACTGATCTCCAACCTAAACTAGGGATTGATCACGCAATCCCCAAACCAAAGCTTTTAAAGGGTTTATCTTCTAACCCAAATAAATCCATAAATGGATAGTATTCAACCAATGTATATACAAAAGATTCCCTTGGTGAATTTTCAATAGTACGTCCTCCGAGATGCGAGATTCGCTGTTGGACCGAGCTGCCAAACTGCTCTAAGCCGAGCTAGAGATCGTGGGTCGTTCGATTAATATAACAGACTGTCGTTTTGGAGGTCTTCAAAGCGAGCCCTTGCTCCTATTTGTTTGACCTGTGCCGGTTTTCCAGATCGGTCTAGATATTCCAAATATCTACAGATATATTATTGAGATATTAGATATAATATCAAATTTAATCTAATATAATAATATCAATTCAAGTGAATAATATAATCTTTATTTCCTTATTACTCTCTCTTTCGCTCCTCACTAAAAGTGCCTCACGCACTAACAAAATGCAGAGCGTCCAGAGAGGCGTCGCACCTCTGAGGCCAGAGGTTACATCAGTGGTATTGTCTGTTTGGATTCGAGGAAGACAAGAGATGATCAATCAGAATATTTGTATAGAGAGAAAGTGTCAACGTTCAAACATCAACTTGTTGATCTATTGTAAATGATTGCTATTACGAAACTAATTAATTTAGTTAATGTTAATGTTAATGTTATACTTTTAAATATTTTTAACTAACAAATTTGAGTTAGATGAATTTAATGTGTTGTTTCATGATTCAACATTCTGTGTAAATATTTTTTTTATTATATAAAAATGTAAGCTATTGATAATTGTAAGGTATCTACCTTTATAAATAAAAATTTAAATACAATTTTTAATTATTTATTTTATTTTTAAAATTTTAATCCCTTTTTTGTTTAAGAAACTAAAAATTTATTACTAACAAACAAAAGATCCTTCAAGTACAAGACGTACTTAAAAGACTACAACACGGTAAAACTCCAATCTAAAACTAATCCCGAAAAACAACAGAAAACACCGAACAACACAACACCTAAAAAGAGACTAGCATATATTATTCGAAATACATTGCAAAAGATTAAGCATGCAAAGATGATATTTTGGCCTTATCTTTAACAATTTAAAGGTATTTTTATCACTACATTTTAAAACCTAATAATTTAGCCTTATCTTTAACAATTTAAAGGTATTTTTATCTCAATTAACTTTACAAAATTGATATTTTTATTTTATTTCCGACGCTAATAAATTATTGACATTGTGACGCTAATTAAGTTAAATTTAACAAGTCACTTGATAAAAATTAAAATATAAAATGATAACAAAAACAATGTAGAATGGTGGGTGGGAGTATCTCAATTCATAAATTTCAATTGAACCAAATGAATGTAAATTATTGATTTATATTTTGATCATTGACAATATAATTTATTTATATTTATATATTAATGTAAATAAACTATTACTTTTAATTCAATTAAATTTTTTAATAAAAAATTAAAAAATTTTATTTAATAATTGAAAATTTATTTTAGATTTTTAAGTTATGAATTAATATTAATTAAAATAATCTATCTAATTAAATTTAATATTTTAGAACTTAGAAAATAAATTTATTAATTAAAAGAGAAAACAGAAGGTGCACCATTAGTTTAAAATAATTTACATTAACACTTAATGGTCGACGTATTGCACAGATAGTGAAAATAAATACTACACATATAATCAATCAAAATTCTTATACCTGTCATATCATATTAGTATTTTAAAATTAAAGTTTCTCTTATTATTTATTAATGTATAAAAATATTTTATATTATCAATACATATTTCTATTTTTACTCCTATAAATTACAAAATTATTTTAAAAAACTTGTTTTTATAACATAAAAACTGAAGATTTTTTATTGGTCGACAACCTATCATTAAACTCTAATTTAAATTTCAATAACAAACAAATAAAAAAGTCAAATCTTCATTAAACATTAAAACCTACTAATTAAAATATACTGTAAGTAACATCCCAAAAAATTATAAAACATCAAATCTTTTGAAAATAAACTTATAGAAAAATTCAACATCATTAAATTAGAGAAACCACACAGTACCATTAACATTATCTTATAACATCAGTCCCATAATTAAATAAAAATGACTATACAAAATTGAATAAAAGACCAAAACTCTAAATTTTAAAATTAAAAATTAAAAATTAAAAGTTTTAAAAAATTTAAAGTTTAATCATTTTCTCGATTTCTAAAATTAGTTTTAATATTTTAAAAAATTCAAATATTTTTGATTCTGTTTACGTATATATACTATATAGACTACATCGCCGTATTTTATTTTATTTTGGAAATAATTAATTAGTTACCAGCTTTGTCATCATTTCATGAAAGGAAAACCTCACAATCACTCTCAAATTCAACCTAAATGCACTCCAAATTAACTCCAAACCCAAAATAACCAAACTTCATTTGTCCTCTTCTCTCTCTCTCTCTTCCCAATCCATTATCAACACCACACGGTCTCTTCTCTTCTGCTTCAGCTTTTTTGTTTTTCTTCTCCCTAATTTACCCTCAAATTAATCCATTTCATTTCAACTTAAGTAAATGAATCTCTGGAGCGACGATAACTCTTCAGTCATGGAGGCTTTCATGACATCCTCCGATTTATCCACCTTATGGCCACCGGCGCCGCCGTCACAGCCGCCACAAACATCCACCGGATTCAACCAAGACACGCTGCAGCAACGACTTCAGGCTTTGATAGAAGGCGCATCGGAGCTCTGGACCTACGCTATCTTCTGGCAGCCGTCTTATGACTATTCTGGCTCCTCTCTTCTCGGTTGGGGTGACGGTTACTACAAAGGAGAAGAAGATAAAACAAAAGCGAAATCAAAAGCAAAATCACCTGCTGAACAAGAACACCGGAGAAAAGTTCTCCGGGAACTTAATTCTCTAATCTCCGGTAATCCGGTCACCGACGAATCCGCCGTCGATGAAGAAGTAACGGATACCGAATGGTTCTTCTTAGTTTCTATGACTCAATCTTTTGTCAACGGCGGCGGACTTCCCGGACAGGCTTACTTTAACTCAACTCCGGTGTGGTTGGTCGGCGGGGAGAGTCTCTCTATCTCGGCGTGCGAGAGAGCGAGACAAGGTCAGGAATACGGTTTACAGACGCTGGCGTGTATACCGTCGGCCAACGGTGTTTTGGAGCTTGGATCTACGGAGTTGATTTATCAAAACAATGATTTGATGAATAAAGTGAAGATGCTTTTCAATTTCAATAATAGCTTTGAGTTTGGATCTTCTTGGCAGTTAGGTAATTCTAATTCTGCTGCAATAGCTCATCAAGGTGAAAATGATCCTTCTTCGATTTGGATTAACGATCCTGAAGCTAGAGATTCTGTTGATAATAATTCTCTTGCTGCAACAACAACAACGACGACCAACACTTCGATTTCAAATCCAAGTCATCAACAACATCAGCACCAACACCAGCACCAAGCTCAGAACAATAACAATAATCAGAGTTTGAGTGTGAGTGTGACGAAGACGATACAATTTGAAACTCATGCTTCAAGTACTGTCACAGAAGTTCCTAGTGTTGTTCATGTTTCAAGCAAGCAGAATAATCAAAGTTTCTTTAATAAGGAAATGAATCTTTCTGATTATGGTGGGAGTAACAATCATCAACGTTCGTTGAAGCCGGAATCTGGTGAGATTTTGAGTTTTGGAGGTGAGAGTAAAAAGAGTTGTTATGTTACTAATAATGGAAATTCGAATTCGAATTTCTTCTCGGGTCAATCACATATAGTTTCGGTTGCTGAGGAAAACCACAACAATAACATCAACAACGGAAACGGAAAGAGGAGGTCGCCGAATTCGAGAGGAAGCAACAACGATGATGGAATGTTATCTTTTACTTCAGGTGTAATTGTCCCACCGGCTGCGTCGAATTTGAAATTCTCGGGTGGTACTGGTTGTGGTGATTCGGACCATTCGGATCTGGAGGCGTCGGTGGTGAAGGAGGTGGATAGCAGTCGTGTGGTGGAGCCGGAAAAGAAGCCGAGGAAGAGAGGAAGGAAACCGGCAAATGGAAGAGAAGAACCGTTGAATCATGTTGAAGCTGAGAGACAGAGAAGAGAGAAGCTGAATCAGAGATTCTATGCTCTCCGTGCCGTTGTTCCTAATGTTTCAAAGATGGATAAAGCTTCACTTTTGGGAGATGCTATATCTTATATTACTGAGCTGAAAACAAAGCTTCAGAAAACAGAATCCGATAAAGATGGATTGGAAAAGCAATTTGATGAAGTCAAGAGTGAGCTTCAGAAAATCAATGAAAACTCGTCTCATCCCCCATCCGCACCACCACAACAGCAACAACCACAGCCCAAAAAACCATCAGCTTCCAATCAAGCTTTAATTGATTTGGATATCGACGTCAAGATAATAGGTTGGGATGCAATGATAAGGATCCAATGCAGTAAGAAAAACCACCCTGCAGCGAGGTTGATGGCGGCGTTAATGGAGCTTGACCTAGAAGTGCACCATGCTAGTGTGTCTGTGGTAAATGACTTGATGATACAACAAGCAACCGTGAAGATGGGGAGTCGTTTTTACACCCAGGAGCAGCTTCGGGCAGCATTGTCCTCTAAAGTTGGGGATGCTCAATAAAGTCTGCAAATTTGCTGCAATGAGAGAAATTAACCGGGAATGTTATGTCTTCGAGTTTCTCACTCCTCCAAAATTGTGGGACTCTGCGATATTTTATGGATTCCCGGTGGCTATCTCTGTGTAAACTAGTAGTGTCTTTGTTTTTGGTAGCTTAGTATGAATTTTGAGGTAATTTAATTTGAGAAGTTATATGGGAATGGGATACTAGAACTAGAGTATGCTAGTGACAGTTTTCTCACTGTCATAGATTTAGCTTTGATGAAGTAAGTAAAAACTAAGTCTATTTTCAAATGTAATATTGTGCATTTGTGCCCGTGTTTGTATATAAGTGTATGTATCTTTCTCATAAATGGGTAACATGTTATTTTTCAGCTTATCATTCATTGAGTTGTACTCATTGAGCTAGTGTGTTGGATTCATTCATATGATTTTGCTTGTTCTCCAATATGCAATTGCACCTGCACCTTGTACCTCCATGTAGGATTGAATTGTTGGTTAATCATAGGAGAAAACATTGCGTAGTTGTTTGAGCCATGTGAAGAAAATGCACATCAACAGAAACATACACAATGTTTTCTTCTCTGTCTTATGTTATTGGTGATTGATTCCTTTTGAGTGTCTTTTGTCTATGAGTTGGATTTGCTATGATTTTCTGCTTTTTTTACTATTGCAAGCCAGTAAAGTTATGACCCTACAAAATACCAACTTTGATAGTGAAATTGTCTTCCTAAATGCATGGTGAGAAGTAGAAGGAAACAGTGTATTGAATTGATTACAAGTGTAGTTCAAACTCGTCTGTATACAAGGCTATAACTTGTATATATACGTGTTTATGGAATATGAATCATTGCTAGTAATGGAGGCTTTTACTGTGTTATTGCTTTTGATAGTTTTTCACATGTGGGGATATCATACAAAAAAGTAATAAGCCTAAAGATTTGTTATTACAATAATGATAGTGATTTGACTCTTTGCTTGAATTGGGGTGTGAGTTATGAAATTCACTTTTTCTTTTCATTTCCTAAGAAAGTGATAATGCATGAACACAATAATAGTAGGAATTCAAGCCTAAATTATCTATCCATCAGGCATTGACCAAACAAACACCCTGGATGCATGTTACAACACCAGGAGATGAAGGAAACCGAACAATGGATAAGAATGTATCCTAACTTCCATGACATGAATCATGTTTTTTCTTTTCGATTAGGTTTAAATCGATTTTGAGGGGTAAAAGAATTTATAGGTTTGACGAAATATTTAATACTTTATATGAGCAATCATATAAAGATAATCTCCATATATAACAATATTGGCTGATTTATCTCCATAATATTTTTCCTCTATAATATAAATATATGATAAAGAAGGATATTTTAGAAGTTAATGGTTCGTTTGGTGCGCGGGATAAGAGATAAAATAAGATATTTGTATCATATTCTATCTCACTCTAATGTTTAATGACACAACAAAATATGATAAGTTAATCATGAAATTTATCCTATACTATCTCACTAGTTCAATTTCTTATTCTGAATATGAATCGAGCTATAATCTGACAAGATAAGATAAGAAAATAATTTACTAATTTACCCTAATAAAATATATTTTAAAATAAATTATAAATAAATATTAATTTGATATTAAATAAAAAATATAAAAAATAGTTTTTAGAAAAAGGCAAAATTACAGTTTTAGTCCCCCTGTTTTAGGTTTTTCACGATTTTGGTCCCCCTATTTTCTTTTTAAACAGTTTTGGCCCCCATCCCAATTTTGTCCATGAACAGTACAAGTCCGTACATGAACAGTTGCATCAAAATTGGGATGAGGGACTAAAACTGTTTAAAAAGAAAATAGGGGGACCAAAATCGTGGAAAACCCAAAACAGAGGGACCAAAACTGTAATTTAGCCATAAAAAAATATGTATGATATTGTCATAAGGATAGTTTTGTAACTGTATATAATTTAAAAAATTAAAGGACAAAACTTAGTTACAATTCTTTAGGTGTGTTTCTTACTATTTTTCAATGAAAATATGACAAATATACTTAAACATCATTTAGTAAGTGAAAATAGGAGAAATTTACATACGTATAATAGAAAATTCTACACTTGTCATATTTTTATTGAAAAATAGTAAGAACCACACCTAAAGAATTTACTTAAATTTTGTCCAAAATTAAAACCTAATAAATTGAAATATTTAAAAATAAAATACTTGTTGAAATTTTAAAAAATAAATATTAATTTTATTTTTTTATCAAATTAAATATATTTTCTTGCAAGGATAGTTTTATCATTTACATATTATACATACATACTTTTATTTTGCTTATCTAACATATATAATAGAATTCATGATTTTTTTAAGAAAAACTAAAATTGTTTACTCAGTCGTATCAATAAATTTTCTTTTAAATTATATAAAATTATTAATTATTTTATTAATTTAAAAATTTTAAAAAAATTTATAAAATAATTTAAAATAATATAGTTGCTTTACAAAGTATATATATATAATGTCATTTTTATGTATGAACATGAAAATGAACTTCAACCACTAAATTTTAAAAAATTCATAATTCTCAGTGTGCATATTTATTTTGAAACAATAGTTGTTTGAATTTTTAAATTTAAATTTGTGAATCGTTTATATTTGACGTGAAATATTATGAATGACCTTCTGAATATTATTCATCATTAATTATGCAGTAAAATTATAATTCAAATAATCACAAAAGACAAAATAAATAAATAGCTAAACAATATTAAAAGCAAGGAGAATTCAATTGTAAAATAATAAATAATAATCCAATTCAGTGCAACGACACTTAATCTGGGGGCTGCCAATCCAGAAAAGAAATTCACTATTAATAGTACTAGTTCAAAGCGTAAGCAGTCACAGTTTACAATTTCTCTCCTAATCACTACCTATTGCAACTTCTACCTAGAAGTCAACATCTATATATGAAAAATCGACATCTCACCTTCCAATCATCGCAGTGATAAAAACAAACAGTCCCAATCCCTGTTACTGTTTCAAAACAATTCACAAATCTAGTCACTCTATGCTTAAAAGTTTAAAGAGTGAGAACAATAACTTGACAAACAATCAAGTAACAATCTGTCTACCACACTGTATCAAAAGATATGTGGGTGACTTACACACAAAAGAGACTCTCAAAACTTCATACCCAAGACTTCCCATAGTTTTACAATTGTGTAAAAGTTCTCTTAGTTCTAGGATTTTCTTTAAATAGTCTTCAACATTCCATGGGCTTTGAAACCTTTACCCAAATATTACTTGATCCACAAGCTGAGGATTGCAACAAATCTACAGAGAAATCTCTTTGAATCTTGGAACAAATCTTCAAATTTTCTAAATTGTCTAATCATCCAATTTTAGAAACTTTATTCTATTGGAGATTTGATTCTCTATTTCCAGATCAAATCTTCTTGACCTGCGAATACTATTGAGATATATCTGAAAGAAATATCACAAAATCAAATAAAAAATATCAAGATTTAAAATAGCTTGTACTGATGTTCTACTTCAACATGTTACAACATCTATCAGAACATCTATTTTCAATGTAAGCTTAAACTCTACTGTATCAGTATGATCAAGATGTTATGACATTTTGTTCAGCATTTGTGATGAACCATGTTTTAGCAAAATTGTTGTCAACCCTAAAATCATAGAACTAACATTTTTTGTTAAAAGATATAATTGGGACGATTTTCAATTTTCTCTTGGAAAAATTCCAATTATATGATAAAATTTGTAATTTTTGTCATCATAGAATATTTTGTCTTTATTTTTTTTGTAGGCGTGCTTATGCGTGAGGGTTTTTCCTCTTTCTTAACAATTGGTATCTGAGTAGATGTTTCAAGTAAGAGATTGACCCATTGTTTCGAAAGCCTTCAAAACATAATGGTGGTCTAGCAACGAGTTCTGTTGAGGTGTATGTGGTGTGGTAACGAAATCAATGATAATATAAATGTGTGTAAATGAAATAACGTCCGTTTGAGGAAAACTATAATAAATAGGCTCACATTTGAGAAGAAGATTGTTGAGATACAAATAAGAGTTGAAAGTCTGATATTACTTTTCAAAAAATTAACAGTTTATAAATAAAAAGATATATATATATATATATATATATATATATATATATATATATATATATATATATATATATATATATATATATATATATATATATACCTTGAGATTTTAAATGAAAATGTAATGTCTCTCACTTTGCTCACTTTGTATGTTACTCCTAATTTAATATAGATACCCCTCTTGACTTCAGATATATTACACTTTTTTTAAGGAGAAAAAATGATAAAAGGATTTACTCACTAAGAATTATTGAAACTTGTAAAGTAAATACTAATTCTAATTAAAACGGACTATAGGTAAGGAATAAAAAATGTAATAGTTTTAATGTATTTTAATAAAGTTTATGAAAAAAATAGGAGTGATACATTTTTAAATGATAAATTATTAATAAAATGATTATTTATATATTTACATTTTTATTAAGACTCGAACCATAGACCTTTAACTTCTTTTAAAAGGTTAACTCAATTTTTTTCAAACAATTGTGAAGGATAGAAAAACACTTAGAAAGGGGAGGTTTGAATAAGTGTAGTATCAAAAACTTGTAAAATAAAAATAACTTGCACAATTATTTTTATCCTGGTTCGTTGTTAACTAAACTACTCCAGTCCATCCTTATCAGGTGATTTACCTCAACTGAGGATTTAATCCACTAATCACACGAGATTACAATGGTTTTCCACTTAGACACTGCTAAGTCTTTTAGAGTCTTCTGATCACAACCTGATCACTCTAGGAACAATCTGCTTAGATACCCTCTAAGACTTTTCTAGAGTCTTCTGATCTAACTGATCACTCTAGTCCTTTACAACTTAATGTAAACAAATTCTAAGAGTATTACAATGCTTCTTAAAAGCGATAATCACAACTGTGATATTTCTCTTACAGTTTAAAGCTTACTCTCACTATATTATTACAACAGCAATAAGTGAGGTTGAAGATGAAGTTTGAGAGCTTTCAAAATGAACAGCGTTTCAGCAAAGTTTTTGTTAAGAGTTGTATGCAGTTTCGTTAACCTTTGCTTCTCTTCAGAACTTCATTTTATAGGCGCATGAGAAGATGACCGTTGGGAGCATTTAATGCTTTGCGTATTCCGTACAACATTGCATTTAATGTTTCACACTTTTGTCAACTACCTCGAGCCTTGCTTTTGCTGTGACTACTGACGTTGCCGTTAATAGCTTCTAACGTTCCTTTTGTCAGTCAGCGTAGCCTGCCATCTTGTACTTGATTCTGATTGATCTTTTGTAGATACAACGTTTGAATATCATCAGAGTACAAACAGCTTGGTGCATAAGCATCTTCTGATCTTCTGACCTTGAAGTGCTTCTGAGCGTGATACCATTACTTCAGTGCTTCTGCTTCTGAACTCCAGTCCTTCTGATGCTTCCATAGACCATGTTCTGATTCTACTTGACCATCTTCTGATGTCTTGCCAGACCATGTTCTGATGTTGCATGTTGAACCTTCAAAGTCAAAGCTTCTGAGCGCTGATTTGTGAATACTCTTTATATATTTCCTGAAAAGGAAATTGCATTGGATTAGAGTGCCACATTATCTTAAGCAAAATTCATATACATTGTTATCATCAAAACTAAGATAATTTGATCAGAACAATTCTTGTTCTAACAATCTCCCCCTTTTTGATGATGACAAAAACATATATAAATGATATGAATTTGCAATCAGAATAACAGATGGCAAAAGACAATTACACATTTATAGCAACAGCATATAAACACAATGTGTGAATGTGTCTCCCCCTGAGATTAACAATCTCCCCCTGAGATAAATAATCTCCCCCTGAAATAAATACTGGAAGAAATTTTGCATAAAGAACTTCCCTGAGTATCTTCTATTTCAGTTGAGACGATCACACATGCTTAGATCTTCAGAATATTCACAGCTTCTGCTTCTTGCTTCCAGAGGTCAGCTTCAGAGCTTGAATTTCTTCTTGAATCATTTCATGCTAGATTGTATCAGAACATTGTTGAATATACCAGAGCATCATCAGAGCATCTTCTACATTCTGAAATGTTACAGAACAAACTATACGACAAAAGTCAGAGCATGAATGAATCAGAGCATAACACATATATATATATCAGAGCATAAAATATGTATCAGAACATACAGAATGCATCAGATCATATATATAGTAAAGCTTAAACAAATATATCAGAGCATATAAGGACAGAGAAAAAGTTAGTGCATATTCCATCATTAGAATATCATAACATTCTTCCTTCTTGCTTCTGATTCTGAAGCTTCATAGCACTCAGCTTGCATCAGTTTCCATGAGCTTATTCCCTTTTACAGAATTGCGTTTCCCCATGGTTTTGCTTCTAGTGTTGAGCTTTGAAAGATGTCTTCAATCCTGCAAAACACTTAAACAACACAGAACTTACAAGTTCTTGTTAGAAATGTAGGAACTTTCACCCAGTAACTGATAAAATAAATCAGATCATTTATCACATTTTCTCCCCCTTTTTGTCATAACATCAAAAAGAATATAAAAGATTCAGATGTAGAAAACGACAAACAGAAGAACTTTTCATTGATCAAACAAACAGAGGTACAAAAGATATGCAGAGAAAGACAGATGCAAGAAGCAAAGAGACAACTAAGACTCAAAGACTAAGACCCTAGCTTAGACATAATCTTGGCCAGCATAACTTGAATCCCAGCATTACTCTCATTCTGACTTTGGATGAAGGCGCGAAACTCAGCATTGGTTTCATCTTGCATATGCATCCGAGAAGCCATTGTTAGAACAAGATTTGTTCTGATCAATTATCTTAGTTTTGATGATAACAATAATATGAATTTTGCTTAAGATAATATGGTACTCTAATCCAATGCAATTTCCCTTTCAGGAAATATATAAAGAGTACGCATAATTCAGCGCTCAGAAGCTTTGTCTCAAAGGGTTCAGCATGCAACATCAGAACATGGTCTGGCAAGACATCAGAAGATGGTCGAAGCAGAATCAGAACATGGGTCTATGGAAGCATCAGAAGAACAAGAGAACAGAAGCACTGAAGTTCTGATGGTATCACGCTCAGAAGCACTTCAAGGTCAGAAGATCAGAAGATGCTATGCACCAAGCTGTTTGACTCTGATGATATTCAAACGTTGTATTCACAAACATCAGATCAGAAGGAAGTACAAGTGGCAGGCTACGCTGACTGACAAAAGGAACGTTAAAAGCTACTAAAGGCTACGTCAGTAGACACAGCGTGAACAAGGCTCGAGGTAGTTGACAAAAGCGTATAACATTAAATGCGATGCTGTACGGAACACGCAAAGCATTAAATGCATTCAACGGTCATCTTCTCCAACGCCTATAAATATGAAGTTCTGATGAGAAGCAAGGTTAACGATCCTGAACAATACAATTCAAATTAACTTGCTGAAACTCTGTTCAAATCCAAAGCTCAGAATCTTCATCTTCATCAAAGCTCACTACATTGCTGTTGTAATATATTAGTGAGATTAAGCTTAAACGATTAAGAGAAATATCACAGTTGTGATTATCGCTTTTTAAGAAGCATTTGTAATACTCTTAGAATTGATTACATTAAGTTGTAAGGAACTAGAGTGATCGTGTGGATCAGAATACTCTAGGAAGTCTTAGAAGTGAACTAAGCAGATTGTAACTAGAGTGATCGTGTGGATCAGTAGACTCTAGAAAAGTCTTAGAGGGTATCTAAGCAGTGTTCCTGGAGTGATCAGTGTGTGATCAGAAGACTCTGGAAGACTTAGTTGCTGACTAAGTGGAAAACCATTGTAATCCGTGCGATTAGTGGATTAAATCCTCAGTTGAGGTAAATCATCTCTGCGGGGGTGGACTGGAGTAGTTTAGTTAACAACGAACCAGGATAAAAATAACTGTGCAATTTATTTTTATCTGTCAAGTTTTTAAAGCTACACTTATTCAAACCCCCCCTTTCTAAGTGTTTTTCTATCCTTCAATTGGCATCAGAGCGCCGGTTCTAAGGTGCAAGCACTTAACCGTGTTTAGAAAAGATTCAGGAAGAGAAAAACGCTTCAGTAAAAGATGGTTGATGAAAGTGAAAAGTCTACACCTACACCTGCATCTACATCTGGCTCTGCTGAGCAATACAACGGTAACAATGGTTATACTAGACCGCCGGTATTTGATGGTGAAAACTTTGAATACTGGAAAGATAAACTGGAAAGTTACTTTCTTGGTCTAGATGGTGATCTATGGGATCTTCTGATGGATGGTTACAAACATCCAGTAAATGCCAGTGGCGTAAAGCTGACAAGGCAAGAAATGAATGATGATCAGAAAAAGCTTTTCAGGAATCATCATAAATGCAGAACTGTTTTGCTGAATGCTATCTCTCATGCTGAGTATGAGAAGATATCTAACAGGGAAACGGCCTATGACATATATGAGTCCTTGAAAATGACTCATGAAGGAAATGCTCAAGTCAAGGAGACTAAAGCTCTAGCTTTAATCCAGAAGTATGAAGCCTTCAAGATGGAGGATGATGAAGACATTGAAAAGATGTTTTCAAGATTTCAAACTCTTACTGCTGGATTGAGAGTTCTTGACAAGGGATACACCAAGGCTGATCATGTAAAGAAGATCATCAGAAGCTTACCCAGAAGATGGGGTCCTATGGTGACTGCATTCAAGATTGCAAAGAATCTGAATGAAGTTTCTCTGGAAGAGCTTATCAGTGCCTTGAGGAGTCATGAAATAGAGCTGGACGCAAATGAGCCTCAAAAGAAAGGTAAGTCTATTGCATTAAAATCAAATATCAAGAAATGCACTAACGCTTTTCAGGCTAGAGAAGAAGATCCTGAAGAATCAGAATCTGAAGAAGAAGATGAACTGTCTTTAATCTCCAGAAGGCTAAATCAACTCTGGAAGACCAAGCAAAGGAAGTTCAGAGGCTTCAGAAGTTCAAAGAAATTTGAACGTGGAGAATCTTCTGATGACAGAAGATTTGACAAGAAGAAGGTCATGTGCTATGAATGCAATGAGCCTGGACACTACAAGAATGAATGTCCAAATCTTCAGAAGGAAAATCCCAAGAAGAAGTTTCATAAGAAGAAAGGTCTTATGGCAACCTGGGATGAGTCAGAAGATGATTCAGACTCTGAAGATGAGCAGGCCAACTGTGCGCTGATGGCGATAGAAGATGACGAATCAGAATCTACATCAGAATCAGATTCTGAAGAGGTATTTTCTGAACTTACTAGAGATGAGTTAGTTTCCGGTCTAACTGAACTTCTGGAACTCAAGTCTCAGATTAGTCTCAAATACAAAAAGCTGAAAAAGCTATTTGAATTTGAAACAAAGAAGCTTGAGTTGGAGAATTCTGAATTAAAAGAAAAACTTTTAAAATTATCCAATAATGTTGGATCTCCTTCTGATTCAGAAAAATCCACTCCTAGTCTAAACCATATTCTGAAAGAATATGATTTAAGTTTCAGGAAGTTCTTATCTAGAAGTATTGGCAGAAGTCAGCTAGCTTCTATGATATATGCTGTGTCTGGAAACAAAAGAGTTGGCATTGGTTTTGAGGGTGAATCCCCATACAAACTTGAACCTGTTGATGAAATGAAACTCACATACAAGCCATTGTATGATCAGTTCAAGTATGGCCACTCCCATGATATTAGGCACACTTCACATGCTCAAAGTTTTCACATAACACACACCAAAAAGCATGTGACATAACCTAGGAAATATCATGAAACTCACATTAAAAATTATCATGCTGTTCCTCCTATTGCTTACAATGTTAAACCCAAGTTCAATCAGAACTTGAGAAAATCTAACAAGAAAGGACCCAAAAAGATGTGGGTACCTAAGGATAAGATTATTCCTATTGCAGATATCCTTGACTGCAAAAAGGACAAAGCACAACATGTCATGGTACCTGGACTCTGGATGCTCACGACACATGACAGGAAGAAGGTCTATGTTCCAAGACCTGGTGCTTAAATCTGGAGGAGAAGTCAAGTTTGGAGGAGATCAGAAGGGCAAGATAATTGGCTCTGGAACTATAAAGTCTGGTAACTCTCCTTCCATTTCTAATGTACTTCTTGTAGAAGGATTAACACATAACCTCTTATCTATCAGTCAATTGAGTGACAATGGTTATGATATAATCTTTAATCAAGAGTCTTGCAAGGCTGTAAATCAGAAGGATGGCTCAATCCTATTTACAGGCAAGAGGAAGAACAACATTTATAAGACAGATCTGCAAGATCTTATGAGTCAGAAGGTGACTTGTCTTATGTCTGTTTCTGAAGAGCAGTGGGTCTGGCACAGAAGATTAGGTCATGCTAGTTTGAGAAAGATCTCTCAGATTAACAAACTGAATCTGGTCAGAGGACTCCCTAATCTGAAATTCAAATCAGATGCTCTTTGTGAAGCATGTCAGAAGGGCAAGTTCTCCAAACCTGCATTCAAGTCCAAGAATGTTGTTTCTACCTCAAGGCCATTGGAACTCTTGCACATTGATCTGTTTGGCCCAGTCAAAACAGCATCTGTTAGAGGGAAGAAATATGGATTAGTCATCGTAGATGATTATAGTCGCTGGACATGGGTGAAATTCTTGAAACACAAGGATGAGACTCATTCAGTGTTCTTTGATTTCTGCATTCAGATTCAATCTGAAAAAGAGTGTAAAATCATAAAGGTCAGAAGTGATCATGGTGGTGAATTTGAGAACAGATCCTTTGAAGAATTCTTCAAAGAGAATGGTATTGCCCATGATTTCTCTTGTCCTAGAACTCCTCAGCAAAATGGAGTTGTAGAACGAAAGAATAGGACTCTACAAGAAATGGCCAGAACCATGATCAATGAAACCAATATGGCTAAGCATTTCTGGGCAGAAGCAATAAACACTGCATGCTATATTCAGAATAGAATCTCTATCAGACCTATTCTAAATAAGACTCCCTATGAATTGTGGAAGAATAGAAAGCCCAACATTTCATATTTCCATCCTTTTGGATGTGTATGCTTTATTCTGAACACTAAAGATCATCTTGGTAAGTTTGATTCCAAAGCTCAAAAATGTTTCCTTCTTGGATATTCTGAACGCTCAAAAGGCTACAGAGTATACAATACTGAAACATTGATTGTAGAAGAATCAATCAATATCAGGTTTGATGATAAGCTTGGTTCTGAAAAACCAAAGCAGTTTGATAATTTTGCAGATTGTGACATTGATATATCAGAAGTTGTTGAGCCAAGAAGCAACGCATCAGAAGCAAAGAATCGGCAGATCAAGTATCAGCTTCTCTGGAGAATCTAAGCATATCTGAAGAACCATCTGTCAGAAGATCATCCAGACTCATCTCTGGTCATTCAGAAGATGTCATTCTTGGAAAGAAGGATGATCCAATCAGAACAAGAGCATTCCTTAAGAACAATGCAGATTGTCAATTAGGTCTTGTATCTTTGATCGAGCCAACTTCTGTTGATCATGCTCTAGAAGATCCAGACTGGATAATTGCTATGCAAGAAGAACTGAATCAGTTTACAAGGAATGATGTTTGGGATCTTGTTCCTAGACCAGATGGATTCAATATAATTGGTACAAAATGGGTCTTCAGAAACAAGCTCAGTGAGAAAGGTGAAGTGGTAAGGAACAAAGCCAGACTGGTGGCTCAGGGTTATAGTCAGCAAGAAGGGATTGACTATACAGAAACCTTTGCACCAGTGGCCAGGTTAGAATCTATTCGTCTATTAATTTCATTTGCCACTCAACATAACATCACTCTCTATCAAATGGATGTTAAGAGTGCCTTCTTAAATGGTTATATAGATGAAGAAGTTTATGTCCATCAACCTCCTGGTTTTGAAGACTCTATGTCTCCTAATCATGTTTTTAAACTAAAGAAATCATTGTATGGATTGAAACAGGCTCCCAGAGCTTGGTATGAACGCTTAAGTTCTTTCCTTCTGGATAATGGTTTCACTAGAGGAAAAGTGGACACTACTCTCTTCTGTAAAACCTTTAAAAGGGATATTTTAATTTGTCAAATATATGTAGATGATATTATTTTTGGAACATCTAATGCTACACTTGGAAAGGAGTTTGCTGAGTCTATGCAGGCTGAGTTTGAAATGAGCATGATGGGAGAACTCAAGTATTTCCTTGGAATACAAATAAATCAAACATCAGAAGGAACGTATGTTCACCAAACCAAGTATGTGAAGGAACTTCTGAAGAAGTTTAATCTTCTAGACTGCAAAGAAGCCAAAACTCCTATGCATCCAACATGCATCCTAGGTAAGGATGAGGTAAGTAAGAAGGTAGATCAGAAGTTATACAGAGGTATGATTGGATCTCTTCTATATCTGACTGCTTTTAGACCTGACATTCTGTTCAGTGTTTGTTTGTGTGCTAGATTCCAATCAGATCCTAGAGAATCTCATTTAACTGCTGTTAAGAGAATTCTAAGGTATCTGAAAGGTACTACTAATGTTGGCTTAGTTTACAGAAAATCTAAAGAATACAACTTAGTAGGATTCTGCGATGCTGATTATGCTGGAGACAGAATTGAAAGAAAAAGTACTTCAGGAAGTTGCCAATTTCTTGGAAGTCATTTGATCTCCTGGTACAGCAAGAAGCAAGCAACTATTGCTCTATCAACAACAGAAGCAGAATATGTCGCTGCTGCTGGTTGCAGTACACAGATGCTCTGGATGAAGAGTCAGCTAGAAGATTATCAGATTTTTGAGAGTAACATTCCTATATTCTGTGATAATACTTCTGCTATTTGTTTATCTAAGAATCCTATTCTTCATTCAAAAGCTAAACATATTGAGATTAAACATCATTTCATAAGGGACTATGTTCAGAAGGGTGTTATATCTTTAAACTTTGTTGATACAGACCATCAATGGGCTGATATCTTTACAAAACCCCTGGCTGAAGATAGGTTTAAGTTCATTCTGAAGAACATCAGTATGGATTTATGCCCAGAATGAGAAGATGAGAAGTTCTCATGTATGAGTATCTTCTGAAATGAATGTGGATTTTTTTTAATCAGAAGTTCTGATTGAAATCTTTTAGAAATTATGATTCGGTTATTACTAACGTTTCATTGTCTAAGTTGATTCAGAACCTCTTTTAAAGCAAAACAGCTGTAACGTTTTATCTCGGGATGGTAAACCTGTTGTTACTGTTCATGGATAAGCGCGCGTGCAGTTGAAGGGACGCCGACCATAGGTAACTGTGCTAGTTACCTCATTCGTCTTTATTATCTCTCCTCATGTCACGTAACATTAAATGCTTTTCATCATTTACTCTCTTTCAGTTTTTCTTTATATTCTTCAAACTTTTTTCCTTCCCTCTCATATCTTCTCTATTCACTCTATCTTTTTGCATTCATATCAAACCCTACCCGTTCATTATCTGCAAATCCATCATGAACTCCTCATCGAGCCCAGGAAACCATGGTAAAGATCAAAACAACAAGAGGAAAGCTGTTGACACATCTCCCTCCAAACCCAAAAAGATAAAGATCACCTATGACCCTCTCAAGGTGAATCCATTAGAGGCTATGCTTTCTGGAAATTATTCTAGACGTGTGTTTCATCCCCCTGGTGAAAGCCCTCCATCATCTCCATCTTCTTCCTCATCCTGTTTCCGTCTAGACTCAACTTCCTCTTCATCTAACCTTTCTTCTCCCTTAACCCATTCCAAAGAAATCTCTTCATCTTCACCTGCTGAGAATGTTGTCTCTGATAAAGATCGTGGAAGATCTGCGTCAGAACCAAGTCTCCCTGACCACTCGCCTGGAAGTCCAAGAAGCAGTCAATGAGGCGTTTCACTCCTTCATGGCATGCTGGCACAGACTTTGTCTTAGCTAGGGTCTTAGGATTTGGTCTTAGAAGTTTTCTTTCCTTGTTGCATCTGCTTGTTAATCATATTCTCATGTAATATCTTTTGATTATCAATAAAAAGTTTCTTTGTTTTACATTCCTGTGTTTTTATTTGTCGTTTTATTCATCTGAATCTTTTAAAATATTCTTTTTGATGTTATGACAAAAAGGGGGAGAAGATAAATGATAAATGATTTGATTAATCTATCAGTTGCTGGGTAAAGCTCCCACACATTTACTAACAAGAACTGCAAGTTCTATATGGTTTAAGTGTTTTGCAGGTATAAAGAAGTGAAGAGAATCTTCAAAGCAAACACAAGAAGCAAAACCATGGAAACTGAAGCAAGCTGAGTGCTGTCAAGCTTCAGAAATCAGAAGCAAGAAAGAAGAATGAATCAGAAGCACTGATAATAGAATTTGATCCATATTTGTCTATTTGTTCTGACAAAATTCTATTTGCTCTGATACATATAATGTTATGGCTCTGATACATATAATGTGTTCAAACATATATTCTATGTTCTAACTCGTTCATGCTGACTTTTGTCGTTTAGTTTTTGTTCTGTAACATTTCAGGATGTAGAGATGCTCTGATGATGCTCTGGTACATTCAACAATGTTCTGATACAAATCTAGCATGAAGTGATGTTGGTAGAAATTCAAGCTCTGAAGCTATCCGAGGGAAGCAGAAATTCAAAGCTGTGAATGTTCTAAAGATCCAGAAAACTCAAGTTCTGAAGCTGTCCTAAATGGAAGCAGAAATCAGAAGCTGTGAATGTTCAGAAGATCAAAGAAATTCAAGTTCTGAAGCTGTCCTGAATGGAAGCAGAAATCAGAAGCTGTGAATGTTCAGAAGATCAAAGAAATTCAAGTTCTGAAGCTGTCCTAGATGGAAGCAGGAATCAGAAGCTGTGAGTGTTCTAGGGATCTAAGGAAATTCTAGTTCTGAAGCTGTCCTATGGAAGCAGAAGTCAGAAGCTATGAATTCCCTAAAGACAGAAGCTTATATGATCGTCTCTACCGAAATAATCAGGGAAGTCTTTTATTAAAGTTCTTCGAGTATTTATTTCAGGGGGAGATTATTTATCTCAGGGGGAGATTGTTAATCTCAGGGGGAGACATATTCATATGCTTATGCTATAGCTGTGTAATTTGTCTTTTGCCGTCTGTTCTTTCTGATCGCAAATTCATATTATTTATATATGTTTTTGTCATCATCAAAAAGGGGGAGATTGTTAGAACAAGATTTGTTCTGATCAATTATCTTAGTTTTGATGATAACAATAATATGAATTTTGCTTAAGATAATATGGTACTCTAATCCAATGCAATTTCCCTTTCAGGAAATATATAAAGAGTACGCATAATTCAGCGCTCAGAAGCTTTGTCTCAAAGGGTTCAGCATGCAACATCAGAACATGGTCTGGCAAGACATCAGAAGATGGTCGAAGCAGAATCAGAACATGGGTCTATGGAAGCATCAGAAGAACAAGAGAACAGAAGCACTGAAGTTCTGATGGTATCACGCTCAGAAGCACTTCAAGGTCAGAAGATCAGAAGATGCTATGCACCAAGCTGTTTGACTCTGATGATATTCAAACGTTGTATTCACAAACATCAGATCAGAAGGAAGTACAAGTGGCAGGCTACGCTGACTGACAAAAGGAACGTTAAAAGCTACTAAAGGCTACGTCAGTAGACACAGCGTGAACAAGGCTCGAGGTAGTTGACAAAAGCGTATAACATTAAATGCGATGCTGTACGGAACACGCAAAGCATTAAATGCATTCAACGGTCATCTTCTCCAACGCCTATAAATATGAAGTTCTGATGAGAAGCAAGGTTAACGATCCTGAACAATACAATTCAAATTAACTTGCGGAAACTCTGTTCAAATCCAAAGCTCAGAATCTTCATCTTCATCAAAGCTCACTACATTGCTGTTGTAATATATTAGTGAGATTAAGCTTAAACGATTAAGAGAAATATCACAGTTGTGATTATCGCTTTTTAAGAAGCATTTGTAATACTCTTAGAATTGATTACATTAAGTTGTAAGGAACTAGAGTGATCGTGTGGATCAGAATACTCTAGGAAGTCTTAGAAGTGAACTAAGCAGATTGTAACTAGAGTGATCGTGTGGATCAGTAGACTCTAGAAAAGTCTTAGAGGGTATCTAAGCAGTGTTCCTGGAGTGATCAGTGTGTGATCAGAAGACTCTGGAAGACTTAGTTGCTGACTAAGTGGAAAACCATTGTAATCCGTGCGATTAGTGGATTAAATCCTCAGTTGAGGTAAATCATCTCTGCGGGGGTGGACTGGAGTAGTTTAGTTAACAACGAACCAGGATAAAAATAACTGTGCAATTTATTTTTATCTGTCAAGTTTTTAAAGCTACACTTATTCAAACCCCCCCTTTCTAAGTGTTTTTCTATCCTTCAGCCATCTCAGCCTGGGTCTTCTGAATGACCTCTAGAGTCCTTGCCAGAACAGAGGGTTCACCAGAAGAAGCTTCACAACTTCTGTTCAGAGGATCAACATTGATCACCATTGCTTCCATGGCAGTCTTCTGAGAGAGATCATGAGAAGGATTTTCCTCAACAGGAACTTCTTCAACAGAATGATCTTCAGCTTCAGCATCAGCATCTTCCATCTCAACATCATCTCCGTACACTGGAGTAGGAAGATCAGAATCTCCATTCTCAAGAGCTTGCAGAATGACAGATATATTCCTTGGGGCAGAAGGACCTTCAACATCTGGAGGAGCAGCAACTTCTGGAATTACCATGTCAGGATCTTCTGATGTTTGATTGATTTGTATCCCAAGGAAGTACTTGAGTTCTCCCATCATGCTCATCTCAAACTCAGCCTGCATAGACTCAGCAAACTCCTTTCCAAGTGTAGCATTAGATGTTCCAAAGATAATATCATCTACATATATTTGACATATTAAAATATCCTTTTTAAAGGTTTTACAAAAGAGAGTAGTGTCCACTTTTCCTCTAGTGAAGCCATTTTCCAGAAGAAAAGAACTTAAACGTTCATACCAAGCTCTAGGAGCTTGTTTCAATCCGTACAATGATTTCTTTAATTTAAAAACATGATTTGGAGACATGGAGTCTTCAAAACCAGGAGGTTGGTGGACATAGACTTCTTCATCTATATGACCATTTAAGAAGGCACTCTTAACATCTATCTGATAAAGAGTGATGTTATGTTGAGTGGCAAAAGAAATTAACAGACGAATAGATTCTAACCTGGCCACTGGTGCAAAGGTTTCTGTATAGTCAATCCCTTCTTGCTGACTGTAACCCTGAGCAACCAGTCTGGCTTTGTTTCTTACCACTTCTCCTTTCTCACTTAGCTTGTTTCTGAAGACCCATTTTGTACCAATGATATTGAATCCTTTTGGTCTAGAAACAAGATCCCATACATCATTCCTTGTAAACTGATTAAGTTCTTCTTGCATAGCAATTATCCAGTCTGGATCTTCTAGAGCTTGATCAACAGAAGTTGGCTCGATCAAAGACACAAGACCTAATTGACATTCTGCATTGTTCTTAAGGAATGCTCTTGTTCTGATAGGATCATTCTTCTTTCCAAGAATGACATCTTCTGAATGAGCAGAAGTGAGTCTGGAAGATCTTCTGACAGTTGGTTCTTTAGAAATGCTTAGATTCTCCAAAGAAGCTGCAACTTGATCTTCAGATTCTTTACTTCTGAGAAGTTCTGCTTCTGATGCTTTGCTTCTTGGTTCACTACGCCAAATTTGGTTTTTAGCAGCACCCCTACGAAAGCGCTTTTAGGAAAAGCGCTGGCATAGGCTTCGCTAAAGACAAAATTAAAAAACACGCTAAAAAAGCGCTCTAATAGTGGGGGGGTATGAAAGCGCTTTTAAGAAGCGCTCTGGTAGGGGGGGGTTATGAGAGCGCTTTTCAAAAGCGCTCTGGTAGGGGGGGGGTACGAAAGCGCTTTACAAAAGCGCTCTGGTAGGTGGGGGGAACGTGGGGGGAACGAAAGCGCTTTTCAAAAGCGCTCTGGTAGGGGTGTTTAATGAGAGCGCTTTTTGTCAAAAGCGCTGGTATAGCCCAGGCTATGAGAGCGCTTTCCAGAAGCGCTTTAGTAGCCTTATTACTAAAATTAAAACCAAAAACACGCTTCTACTGTTTCTCACTTTCTCTCTTTCTTTTTCTCTCTGCACGCGAACCAGAAACCCCACCCCTCACCGTCGTCGGTCCTCCGTCCACCACCATCGCGCGAACTTCTTCTCCTCCGTCCACCACCATCGTTTCGTCTCCGTCTCTTCTCCTCTGGTAGCAACTTTCTTTGCGCCACCCAGGTATCACACTTCTCCGTCTCTTCTCCTCTGGTAGCTCTTGATTTTAGGGTTTGTGTGACCAATTAGCCATGTCTAACATTATATGCATTGTTAGTTGCAACTGTGGCTTGAATCTTGGAAGATAAATTTTGTGTCGCTGTATTTAGACTCATTGCTGAATTAAGTTTACATATGTTTATGAATTAAGTCGATTTAAAAATTGTGGCTTGAATCTTGGAAGATAAGTTTAGCAGATAATACATTTCAGTCGATTCAAAAATTTATGAATTAAGTCCTAATTGCAGAATTGGCATTGCATATGTTAGTATTTACTCTTTAGCCATGAAGAACTTGTCATCCAACACATGATTGGAAGATAGTTATAACAACACAATTGATTTTCTTAAAAGCAAATATTATCCAAATTTTTTTAAAATTATTTGCCGATAGGTGCTAAAGACGTAGCTCGCATGTTCAGTGACTGAAACTGGTTCAGAGCATTCATTTCCTGGTGAATCTGAGTTACAACTAATGTTTGCTGCATTGCTAGCAAGCTGGATATGCTTTTAGGTGATAGGGTTCTGTTGAACTGTGAAATGGTGGCTGTTGGATTGTTTGGGGTCTGCTTGTATGGTTTTCACAAAATATAAATTTAACCTCTTCTTATCTTTTGAGTTCTGTTCCATAGAGAGGCTCTTATTCTTAATTTGTGGTCTCCATTTATGTCCTTAGCCTCTTCTTATCTTAGTACAATTGAAATTGTGAGTCTCTTGTTATCTTAGTAGAATTGAAATTGTGAGTAAAGTTTCTTGACTGTTGTATAAGATAGTGGAGGAGGTGCAATATTTCTCTACCAATGATGATATATGTAGTGGATTTTGAGGCATGTCGGTATATACATACGTGTAAAGGTATATAACTAGCTAGTGGCATAACCGATGCCCATCATATATTTGGGCATAAAACTGAATATAAATTAAATGATATAAAAATGAATATATAATAGTATCAGTATGAACATAATTAAAAATGAAACATCTCATGAAACAGAGACCAGCACTAAAATCATACCATTCCCTCCATATGCCATAAAGTTTTATAGCTTCGTGTTAGTAGTGGTGTATTTAATTAACTGCATCGTGTGTCTTGTGTTAGTAGTGTTAGTAGTGGTGTATTTAATTAACTGCATCATGAGCTATTCACCCATTCTTATTATAATCATACATTGAATTGAATTTCTTGTATAGGTCTGACTGGATTGATAACTTTGGATCTCTTTGGAGCTCGTATCATTGACTCTGGTACTACATATTTAGGAGTATGTACACACATCAAACTATTGTTGATTTCCTTTGTTCAATCGATTTTGTCTTGGTGGTTACTAACTTTGTGAATTTGCTATAGGGGTAACTTGTGTATAGTGAAAGTTTGATCGTTTCCCAGCCTAGTTCGACGTTTGGCGTTTTCTTGAGTTCGGTAACATCCGAGGTAAATTTCTTTCTCAAATTACTGGTATTATGATGAATTTGTCTGAAATTGTGTGATTATATATGTTACGTTTTATTGCTTCGGATTCATTCCGTTTATACTTTGCGTTTTGACAGAAACACATTAGTTTTATGTGTTTAGAGAGTTAATATAGGAGGTACTTACTAACTTTGTGAATTGAATTCGCCATAGGGGTTACTTGTGAAGAGTGGAAGTTTGACCGTTGTTGTTTAGCTTAATTAAGACATGGATAAGACATGGATGAATTCAAACCGATTGTCGAAAGAGTACGAGAAAGGGGTATGGGAATTTGTTGAGTTTGCGGTTGCGAACTCCAAAGACCCGCTTCGAATGCCGTGTCCTTGCTTGGGTTGCTGTTATGCCGGGGGTAAGGTTGACGGGAATCAGTTGGGATCTCATTTACTACGGTTTGGAATTGATAGAAGTTATACATGTTGGACAATGCATGGTGAGAAAAGTACCGGGAATGCTGGGTCGAGGTGTAATAGGAAGTATGCTTCAAACGACGATTGCACAGACACATACGATTATGATCGAGTCGAAGAGATTGCAGAAGCGCTGGAAGAAGATCTAGCGGATTGTCCCAAAATGTTTGAGAGGTTGGTAAGCGATGCAGAGAAACCGTTGTATGATGGTTGTTCAAAATTCACAAGATTGTCTGCGGTGTTAAAGTTGTACAACTTAAAGGCGGACAATGGATGGTCGGATAAAAGTTTCACAGAGTTATTAGCCCTTATGAAAGATATGCTACCAGAGGATAATGTTCTTCCCAATCGAACGTATGAAGCCAAAAAGATGTTGTCTTCTATTGGAATGAGCTATGATAAGATACACGCATGTCCAAACGATTGCGTTTTGTTTCGAAACGAGTATGCAGCGTTGAATGAGTGTCCTAAATGTGGTGCCCCTCGATATAAGAAAAAGTTGTCTCCTGCTAAAGTCTTATGGTATTTTCCTATAATTCCGAGATTTAGACGCATGTATCGTAGTGAGACCGATTCAAGACACTTGACTTGGCATGCAGATGAAAGAATTATTGATGGAAAGTTGCGACATCCGGCAGACTCACCACAATGGAGTAAAGTTGATACTGAATATCCTGAATTTGGAAAAGAAGCAAGAAACCTTCGGTTGTCATTGTCTACTGATGGAATGAACCCGCATGGTATTCAAAGTATCTCGCATAGCACATGGCCTGTGATTCTTATGATTTATAACTTACCTCCGTGGCTATGTATGAAGCGTAAGTACATGATGTTATCTATGCTAATTTCTGGGCCTAAACAACCAGGGAATGACATAGACGTATACTTGGCACCCTTAATCGAAGATTTAAAGTTTTTGTGGGAGAGAGGTGTGGAGGTTTACGATGGGTATAGGAAAGAAAGTTTCAACTTGAGGGCGATGTTGTTTGGAACAATTAATGATTTTCCAGCATACGGAAATCTATCCGGGTACAGCAACAAGGGTCAAAAGGCGTGTCCTGTTTGTGAAGATGAAACCGATACGACACGATTGGCGCTTTGTCAGAAGAATGTCTTTCTCGGCCATCGTAGATTCTTAAATTCTAATCATCACTACCGTGGGTGGAGAAAAGCATTCAATGGAGAGGCCGAACATCGTACAGCCCCGCCTTTTTTGTCAGGTGATCAAATTTTTGAAAAGGTGAAAGATGTGAGCACTCAGTTTGGCAAGCCTTTTGCACATTCAATTGTCAAGGGTGGGTGGAAGAAGAAGTCAATTTTCTTTGAACTTCCATATTGGAAGTCGTTGTACGTAAGACATTTCCTGGATGTTATGCATATTGAAAAAAATGTATTTGACAGCGTTATAGGTACGCTACTCAATATACAAGGAAAGTCTAAGGATGGCGTTAACATAAGGAATGACATGGTAAACATGGGGATGAGAACTGAATTGGCGCCCGTGACGAAAGGAAGACGAACATATCTGCCACCTGCTGTTTACACTCTATCTAGAAAGGAGAAGAAAACATTGTGTAAGTTCCTCAGTGAAGTAAAAGTTCCAGAAGGCTACTCTTCAGATATTAGAAGACTTGTGTCCATGAAAGACCTCAAGTTAAAGAGTTTGAAGACGCATGATTGCCATGTTATAATGGAACATTTTTTACCAATAGGTATACGTTCTATTCTGCCAGAAAAAGTAAGAAGCGCAATAACTAAGCTGTGTTTCTTCTTCAGGTCTATTTGCAGTAAGGTGGTCGATCCCGCGATCTTACCAACATTGCAAAATGAGATAGTTGTTACTTTATGTGATCTTGAAATGTATTTTCCTCCCTCGTTTTTTGACATAATGGTTCATCTAGTCGTTCATCTTGTGAAAGAGACACAACTGTGCGGACCAGCTTATATGAGATGGATGTACCCTGCTGAACGTTATATGAAAATATTAAAAGGGTACGTGAAAAACAGAAGTCGACCGGAGGGTTGTATTGCCGAGCGATACGTTGCTGAAGAAGCGGTTGAGTTTTGTACTGAATATCTGTCAAATGTTCAATCAATTGGACTCCCCAAATCTCATATTGTCGAAAAAAAAGAAGGAAAAAGGCTAATTGGAAATAAAGTTGTGACAGTATCAATGGTCGAACGGGATCAAGTGCACTTGTATGTTCTGCACAATGAGATTGAGGTTGAGCCGTTTGTTGAAATGCACAAAGTTGTTCTCCGAGATTTAAATCCAAATAGAAATGAGAACTGGATAGTACGAGAGCACAATCGAAGTTTCATACCGTGGTTTAGAGATCATATTTATTCAAAGTATCGTTCAGATCCTGCTTCAGTAACAGAAAGGTTGAGATGTTTAGCCTATGGTCCATCTGTAATTGTACTTTCTTATAGCGCATACGCAATTAATGGATACACATTTTATACCAAAGAACAGGATGATAAAAGTACTATGCAAAATAGTGGTGTAACCTTGGTAGCTGAAGCTATGCACATATCAAGTGCGAATGACTTAAATCCGAAATTTGCAAATTTGTCATATTTTGGGGTTATCGAGCGCATTTTGGTGTTTGATTACGCGAAGTTTCAGATTCCTGTATTTGGTTGCAAGTGGGTTGAAAATAATAGTGGCGTACGAATGGATAAGTCAGGATTTTTGCAAGTGGATCTCAATAGGGTAGGGTACAAAGATGAGCCTTTCATTCTAGCCTCTCAAGCTAAACAAGTGTTCTATGTCAATGATCCGACAAGTACGAAATGGTCTATAGTGCTTTTATCTAACAAAATAGTTGATGAAAAAATTGAAGATCAAGGTGATATTGGTGTTGGCATTGAATCTTGTACAAGAAACGATCAAAATGAGAATGAATCTTGTATTAGAAATGATCATAATGAGGGTATTTGGATCAATCCAACCGTCCGCATTGTTAAGAGACGCGTAGTACACAAACCTACCAAGAAAAGAAAGAGACGTTAGTGATAAAGGTAATAGTATACATAGTCCGACTAATTTGTTTTATTCAATTTGGTGCATATTCTCGTTTTGTACATAACTTTTGAACCATGTATCCGCTTGTTGACTTCTTTACATGTAACTATACTATTTTGACGATTCCGGAGCTGCTCATGCACTTATCTTTACATTTCGGGACTATTTTTTTATCGGTTTTGCTTCTGCCCGTAATCAAAAGTCGGGCTTAGGGTCTGAATTTCGGAAAACCGACTTTGTTTTTGAGTCCGTGGCGACGTTTTACCATAGCCATGTAAATTTCGTTCAATTCCGATAACTTTCTTTTTTACGCTTATTTTGATTTGTACCGATTTCGTTTCCGATTTACTTGTACATGCATGGTTTGACTTCCATTTGACTTGTATAGATTGTTAGCTTATTAATAGTGTACTAATGTGCTTTAGTTTGTTTGATACAGGTTCAATGGCTTCAGATAGAGATGCTCCACCTGAAAACCCACCTGAAAACTTACAAGAAAACTCACAAGAAAGAGTTGCTTCGGATACAAATGCTCCACCTGATACTGAAGCAAAAGAGGTTGCACGAGGCATCACTATTATGAGGAGTATCATACGACATAGAGACCAAGGATTAGTGTACCGATTGGAATGGAATTCTGATAAACAACCAATTGGTCCTAATTCTGCAAAGTTGACAAGTTATATTGGTACACTTGTCCGTATGCATATTCCGGTCTCCATAGCTACCTGGAAATCGAAAACGAAAAATTTAGAATTGGAGGAGAAAAAACAAGCGATTTGGGAAGAGCTTCAGGTATATATCATATATGGTTAATTGTTGTTATTATCTTGACGATAAATTGTTTAAATTATTTATACTAACACACTATGCGTACGTTTTTTTGCAGAGGACTTTTGAGATACCAGATGAACGTAAAAGCTACATACTTAGTTTGGCCGGCAAGAGATATAGAGGGTGGAAAAGTTTTTTGACAAACACCTATCTTAAGGATAAAGATGGAAAATTTCTTGAAAATGCACCGGGACGGCCAACAAAGTATGCGACCTTCATTGATGAAGCAGATTGGGCTGAGTTTGTAAAGCAAAGAGATGAAGCTTTTCAGAAAAAGAGTGCCACGAATAGGGAGAGAGCATCCAAACCCGCGTATCCATACAAAAAAGGGCGTTTGGGATATGCACGCTTAGAGGATAAAATTGTAAGTAAATAGAAATTCGATTTAATTAATTGTCTACATGTGCATGTTTTAATTGACGATTTTATCGTTTGTGTCAATGCATAGTTGGAGGAGACTAAAAGTGAGGAAGCTTCACTTCCTGTACATGTGTTGTGGAAGGAAGCTCGTGTGGGCAAGAATCACGCTGTCGATCCCGATGTTCAGAGAGTTTATACTGAATGTGTAAGTATAATACTATGTCTTTAATTAAATCAAATGTTTTTTAATATATAAATGACTTTTTATCTCCACTAATAATTATTTAAATGTAAATGAATTACAGGAGACCTTGTCGCAATCGGCATCCACCGGTGAGGAGAGCGTACTTAGTAGAGTACTAGATGCTCCCGAGTATCCCGGTCGGGTGAGGGGTAAGGGTCATGGTGTGACTCCAACCTCTTTTTACAAGAGTCCTAGGAGAAGAAATCCTTCAAATGAAGAAGTGTTGCAAAAGTTGGCGGAATTGCAAGCACAAGTCTCTGAATTGCAAAGAGATAAAGAGGCGTATATGAGAGAAAAATGCAACACTTCATCGGTGAAAGAAACTAGTGATAAGGCTAGTATCAACTATCAAAGGAAATTTCCCGAGGTAATTATAATTTTTTTTCCTTTTAAATTGTTCTATTTTATTAATGATAATGACTTTATATTTACTATTGGTTTAGGGCATTTCATCTTGCCAACTATACTTATCGGAACCGAGTTATCGACTAGTTGGCAAGGGAAAAGTGCACAACACTTCGGGAGATTTACTTCACCACAGACCGCTCCCGGATGGACACCTGAAAGTATCGGTGGATGTTGTATTAGATCGTGATGCGATTCTACCGGTACCTGACATGGTCTCAGAGACGACATTGCTGCGAGATGCAATAGGATCGTTTGTTGCATGGCCCTCGGAGCTCATTACCATTAGTGATGAGGTAAATTGAAAACGATTATGAATCATTTAGTTTTCGAATGTCAATTCTAAACCGTTTATTAATTATGTTTTACATTTTATTTTTAGACTGCTCCTATAAAACCCGCAATTAAGGGTAAAGGGATTTTACAGGAGGAGGAGTCTGTTGCATCGCTAAAAGAGGTACATTTAAAGTGTTAATATATAATCTGAATCAAAATATGCATGATTTTATATTTTACCTAACTTATATGATTTTTAGGCATCCGCTCGGGAGTCACAACAAGTGACGCAGCAGGTTCGTAGCGTACCACCCAGTGGTCCTCCGAAGCAAGCGGCAAGAAAAGGCGGTGCTTTTGTGCCTCGATACCGGGCGACACTCGCAACAATGGTTGATATGTCCGATATGAAGGATGGTGCTTTACGGGAAATCGATATGGATGAAAGTGTCTTCGGTATTGAGTTCAAGTCACATATTACAATTGATGACTTGCAAGAGATTTTTAACCAAGATCAACTAGGCGTCAGTAATATGCATTCATACATCCGGTAATATTCACTCATCCGATATATTATTTAATTAGTCCCACAATATAATTTATTTACACTTTTCAATGAAAAGAATCTAATGTTTATTATGTTTTTATTTAAGGTTGTTGTATGACAGAGTGTTGCGCGGGACTGCATTGTCTAACAGATTCCGGTTCGTGTCTTCCGCCCATTGCAGCGGAATGGAAATTGTTTCGGATCCGGAATCTGTTAGACAGCGCTTAGTCGATAGATTCATGTCCACCGGCAATACAGAATGTCTGCATCTTTGGGCGTATAATACCCGACCAGTAGGGTTAGTTTCTCATTCTTTATTCATCTAATCTCTGTTTCTTTAGTGTATAGCAATATTTTCATATAACCTATTGTTTTAATTTATAGAGCACACTGGTTGCTGCTTGCTATCAACCCGATAAGGGAAGTCGTGTATTATCTGAATTCGGTAAAGGGTGAATGGACCAATTATCCGGCCATGAAGGAAATCGTTGATTTGTAAGTAGGATCGTTCTAAATATATATTCGTGTATATTTATATATTTACTTATTTGTGGGATTGATCTAAACATATGCTTTTATATATTTGTTAATTAGATCAATACAAGTATTCCGTAGTCAACGGGACGCACAGGTATCCCGGACTAAATCAAACAACATCACCTGGATCGAAGTGCAGGTACATTACTTTTCACAAATTTGCTTATAATATTTATGCTACTTGGTAAAACAAGACAACTTATATAGAATCTTATTTGTTTTTCTATGTAGTGTCCGCTACAGCGTAACAGTTCAGACTGCGGATACTTTGTATTGAGGTTTATGAAAGAAATCATTCAGGCGAATCAATTAGAGATTCCTCCCACGGTATAAAGTTATAACTTAAGATAATTTCATATAATTTATTACATTTACCTAAATATATTATTCATATTATGTTTTTGTTTTATAGTACCTTGACGAATTCCGTGCTGCTGGGTACTCGAAGCTAAAGTTAGAAGAAATCAAAGAGGAATTGTGTCAATTTTATATTAAGCTATTTTTCATGCAGATTTGAACTATAATATTGTTGATTTTGTAATGATGTATATATATAATTTTGTAATGATGTATATATATAATTTTGGATATTATAATGGTATATATTAGTATATATATTGTCTTACTGATGGCTGAAATAATATAGTCGAAAATATATTACAGGTCGAAAATATATTACAGGTCGAAAATATTACAGGTCGAAAACATTACAGGTCGACTGGGAGGATTAAATTATAGGCTGCACATAAAAATACCTCATTTAGCAACTACAGCGCTTCTAAAAAGCGCTCTTAAAGGTCCACATACTAGAGCGCTTCTTAGTAAAAGCGCTGGCAAAGACCAGTAAAAAAGCAAAAAAAATTAAAAAATTACGCAGCTTACAAAAGCGCTTTTGGAAAGCGCTCTGGTAGGCCCCCCTATGAGAGCGCTTTTTCTGGAAAAAGCGCTCTCATAGGGGGGCCTACCAGAGCGCTTTCCAAAAGCGCTTTTGTATGCTGCGTAATTTTTTAATTTTTTTTGCTTTTTTACTGGTCTTTGCCAGCGCTTTTACTAAGAAGCGCTCTTAAAGGGGGGTCTACCAGAGCGCTTTTTCCAGGAAAGCGCTCTAATAGGGGGTCCTACCAGAGCGCTTTTTCCAGGAAAGCGCTCTTAAAGGGGGGGTCTACCAGAGCGCTTTTAAAAGCGCTTTCGTAGCCTACGCCAGCGCTGGCTATGGCAGCGCTTTAAAGCGCTGTTAAAGGCCAAAAAAAGCGCTGTGAAAGCTGTTCCGTGTTGTAGTGGTTCTACTGCTTCTGATATATCAATATCAAAATCTGCAAAATTCTCAAACTGCTTTGGCTTTTCAAGACCAAGCTTATCATCAAACCTGATATTGATTGATTCTTCTACAACCAATGTTTCAGTATTGTATACTCTATAGCCTTTTGAGCGTTCAGAATATCCAAGAAGGAAGCACTTTTGTGCTTTGGAATCAAACTTACCAAGATGATCTTTAGTATTCAGAATAAAACATACACATCCAAAAGGATGGAAATATGAAATGTTGGGCTTTCTGTTCTTCCACAATTCATAAGGAGTCTTATTTAGAATAGGTCTGATAGAGATTCTATTATGAATGTAACATGCAGTGTTTATTGCTTCTGCCCAGAAATGCTTAGCCATATTGGTTTCATTGATCATGGTTCTGGCCATTTCTTGAAGAGTCCTATTCTTTCGCTCTACAACTCCATTTTGCTGTGGAGTTCTAGGACAAGAGAAATCATGGGCAATGCCATTTTCTTTGAAGAACTCCTCAAAGAATTTGTTCTCAAATTCACCACCATGATCACTTCTAACCTTTATGATTTTGCACTCTTTCTCAGATTGGATTGAGTGCAGAAATCAAAGAACACTGAATGAGACTCATCCTTGTGTTTTAAGAACTTTACCCATGTCCAGCGGCTATAATCATCAACGATGACTAATCCATATTTCTTCCCTCTTACAGATGCTGTTTTGACTGGGCCAAACAGATCAATGTGCAAGAGTTCTAACGGCCTTGAAGTAGACACAACATTCTTAGACTTGAATGCAGGTTTGGAGAACTTGCCCTTCTGACATGCTTCACAAAGAGCATCTGATTTATATTTCAGATTAGGGAGTCCTCTGACAAGATTTAGTTTGTTAATATGAGAAATCTTTCTCAAACTAGCATGTCCTAATCTTCTATGCCAGACCCACTGCTCTTCAGAAACAGACATAAGACTAGTTATCTTCTGATTCTTGTGATCTTGAAGATCTGTCTTATAAATGTTGTTCTTCCTCTTGCCTGTAAATAGGATTGAGCCATCCTTCTGACTTACAGCCTTGCAAGACTTTTGGTTGAAGATTATATCATAACCATTGTCACTTAATTGACTTATGGACAGTAAGTTATGTGTTAATCCTTCTACAAGAAGTACATTAGTTATGGAAGGAGAGTTACCAGACTTTATAGTTCCAGAGCCAATTATCTTGCCCTTCTGATCTCCTCCAAACTTGACTTCTCCACCAGATTTAAGCACCAGGTCTTGGAACATAGACCTTATTCCTGTCATGTGTCGCGAGCATCCAGAGTCCAGGTACCATGACATGTTGTGCTTTGTCTTCTTTGCAGCCAAGGATATCTGCAATAGGAATAATCTTTTCCTTAGGTACCCACATTTTCTTGGGTCCTTTCTTGTTATTTTTCCTCAAGTTCTGATTGAACTTGGGTTTGACATTGTAAGCAATAGGAGGAACAGCATGATAATTCTTATTCTGAGTTCCATGATATTTCTTAGGTTGTGTCACATGCTTCTTGGTGTATGTTATGTGAAAGCTTTGAGCATGTGATGTGTGCCTAATATCATGTGAGTGGCCATACTTGAACTGATCATACAATGGCTTGTATGTGATTTTCATATCATATACAGGTTCAAGTTTGTATGGGGTTTCACCCTCAAAACCAATGCCAACTCTCTTGTTTCCAGAAACAACATATATCATAGAAGGTAGTTGACTTCTGCCAATACTTCTAGATAGGAACTTCCTGAAGCTTAAATCATATTCTTTCAGAATATGGTTTAGACTAGGAGTGGACTTTTCTGAATCAGAAGAAGATCCAATGTTGTTGGATAATTTTAAAACTTTTTCTTTTAATTCAGAATTTTCCAACTCAAGCTTCTTAGTTTCAAATTCAAATTGCTTTTTCAGCTTTTTGTATTTGATACTAAGATGAGCTTTTAGTTCAAGAAGCTCTGTTAAATTGGAAACTAACTCATCTCTTGTTAGTTCAGAAAATACCTCTTCAGAATCTGATTCTGACGTAGATTCTGATCCATCATTGACAGTGGCCATCAGTGCAATGTTTGCCTGCTCATCTTCAGAGTCTGATTCATCTTCTGACTCATCCCATGTTGCCATAAGACCTTTCTTCTTATGAAACTTCTTCTTGGGATTTTCCTTCTGAAGTTTTGGGCACTCATTCTTGTAGTGTCCAGGCTCATTGCATTCGTAGCACATGACCTTCTTCTTGTCAAATCTTCTGCCTCCAGAAGATTCTCCTCTTTCAGGCTTCTTTGAGCTTCTGAAGCTCTTGAACTTCCTCTGCTTGCTTTTCCAGAGTTGGTTAACTCTTCTGGAAATCATGGACAGTTCATCTTCTTCTTCTTCTGATTCTGATTCTTTAGAATCTACTTCTTCAGCCTGAAAAGCGTTAGTGCATTTTTTATAATTAGATTTTAATGCAACAGACTTACCTTTCTTCTGAGGTTCATTGGCGTCAAGCTCAATCTCATGACTCCTCAGGGCGCTGATCAGCTCTTCCAAAGAGACTTCATTCAGATTCTTTGCTATCTTGAATGCAGTCACCATTGGGCCCCATCTTCTGGGCAAGCTTCTGATGATCTTCTTCACATGATCAGCCTTGGTGTAGCCTTTGTCCAGAACTCTTAATCCAGCAGTTAGAGTTTGAAATCTTGAAAACATCTTTTCAATGTCTTCATCATCCTCCATCTTGAAGGCTTCATACTTCTGGACTAGCGCAAAAGCTTTGGTTTCCTTGACTTGAGCATTTCCCTCATGAGTCATTTTCAAAGACTCATATATGTCATGGGCAGTTTCCCTGTTAGATATCTTCTCATACTCAGCATGAGAGATAACATTCAGCAAAACAGTCATGCACTTGTGATGATTTTTGAATTCCTTCTTTTGCTCATCAGTCATTTCTTTTCTTGTGAGCCTCACACCACTGGCTTTAACTGGATGTGTGTAACCATCCAACAGAAGATCCCATAGATCAACATCTAGACCAAGAAAGTAACTTTCAAGTTTATCTTTCCAGTATTCAAAGTTTTCACCATCAAACACTGGTGGTCTAGTATAACCATTGTTACCATTTCCATTGTATTGCTCAGCAGAGCCAGATGTAGATGTAGGTGTGTTTGTTGGAATTTCACCAGCCATCTTTTACTGAAGCGTTTTTCTCTTCCTGAATCTTTTCTAAACACGGTTAAGTGCTTGCACCTTAGAACCGGTGCTCTGATTCCAATTGAAGGATAGAAAAACACTTAGAAAGGGGGGGTTTGAATAAGTGTAGTATCAAAAACTTGTAAAATAAAAACAACTTACACAATTATTTTTATCCTGGTTCGTTGTTAACTAAACTACTCCAGTCCACCCTTATCAGGTGATTTACCTCAACTGAGGATTTAATCCACTAATCACACGAGATTACAATGATTTTCCACTTAGACACTGCTAAGTCTTCTAGAGTCTTCTGATCACAACCTGATCACTCTAGGAACAATCTGCTTAGATACCCTCTAAGACTTTTCTAGAGTCTTATGATCTAACTGATCACTCTAGTCCTTTACAACTTAATGTAAATAAATTCTAAGAGTATTACAATGCTTCTTAAAAGCGATAATCACAACTGTGATATTTCTCTTACAGTTTAAAGCTTACTCTCACTATATTATTACAACAGCAATAAGTGAGGTTGAAGATGAAGTTTGAGAGCTTTCAAAATGAACAACGTTTCAGCAAAGTTTTTGTTAAGAGTTGTATGCAGTTTCGTTAACCTTTGCTTCTCTTCAGAACTTCATTTTATAGGCGCATGAGAAGATGACCGTTGGGAGCATTTAATGCTTTGCGTATTCCGTACAGCATTGCATTTAATGTTTCACACTTTTGTCAACTACCTCGAGCCTTGCTTTTGCTGTGACTACTGACGTTGCCGTTAATAGCTTCTAACGTTCCTTTTGTCAGTCAGCGTAGCCTGCCATCTTGTACTTGATTCTGATTGATCTTTTGTAGATACAACGTTTGAATATCATCAGAGTACAAACAGCTTGGTGCATAAGCATCTTCTGATCTTCTGACCTTGAAGTGATTCTGAGCGTGATACCATTACTTCAGTGCTTCTGCTTCTGAACTCCAGTCCTTCTGATGCTTCCATAGACCATGTTCTAATTCTGCTTGACCATCTTCTTATGTCTTGCCAGACCATGTTCTGATGTTGCATGTTGAACCTTCAGAGTCAAAGCTTCTGAGCGCTGATTTGTGAATACTCTTTATATATTTCCTGAAAAGGAAATTGCATTGGATTAGAGTACCACATTATCTTAAGCAAAATTCATATACATTGTTATCATCAAAACTAAGATAATTTGATCAGAATAATTCTTGTTCTAACAAATTGAACTATGCATTCCACTCAAATAGAAGAAACAGGGATATGTTAATGTGCATAAGGTATATTTTTATGCACGGTGTATAAATACTTAAATATTGTTTATATTACTCAAAGTGTTATATTTATTACTCAAAATAATATACAGATTACTCAAAATAGTATAAATATTACTCAGAACAATAAATATATTACTCAAAATAGTTAAAATTCGATATTACTAAGAATAGTGAAAATATTACTCAGAATAGTGTACTCATTACTCACAATTAATAATTACTCATAATTAATAGATGTGTACACATAATACATATATTATTCATGGATTATGATATTATTACTTGTTTCTAGCTAAAATGTTATTCGGAACAATTAAAATATTACTCGTACGAGACTTATGCACCGTGCATTAAGATATACCTTATGCACATCAACCTGACCCGAATAAACACTTGTTTAATGACATTTAGACACACACATACATGAATAAAATAGAAAATAATTAAACAATTAAATATTATTATTTTAAATTAACTAAATCATATATATATATATATATATATATATATATATATATATATATATATATATATATATATATATATATATATATATATATATATATATATATATTATGAGTGTGTCTAGATGATTTTTATTGAAACTGTACTTATATAATAATATATATTTTTATATGTAAATAATTATTATTTGGATTTGTGACCAACGAATTATTTCTCATCTTCGTTGTTTATAAACTTCAGTGGTAAATTTTCAGAGTTGTGATAGGCTACCAAAGAACAAGAAATGCACATTTCACAAATAATTCTATAAATATTTTAAGTCAACCTAACTTTGCTGCTCAAGCTAAGCAAGCTAGTATATATATATACAACATATTTTATGACATCACACTCATAATATATATACACACACATTAGTGAGAGAATGCATAAATATGCAATGATGGAGCAAAAAATGACAAGTAGATGGGGGCAGCTGTCAATAAGCAATCTCCATCATCAATTTTGAGAATAATAAATAGCAAATAAAACAAAATGTTCCCACAATGTAGTGATAAATTAATATTCTGTCAGGATCATATAGAGGAGTAATTGCCACTGCCAAGCAACCAGATAATCAAATTAAAGTTAAAAATAAACTAATAAAGTTTAAATAATTATTGAATTATTTATATTTAGGTCCAGATTTTATGCTGTCATACAATCACAAAATCACGTGATTTCTGCGGTCGGATAGGCCATCTTATCAAAATTAACGGTCAAGATCCTCCTGTATTTCGGATTGATTCAAAAGAAAATTGAGTAGCTTATTTTGTTTTTTCCCCTGATTTTTGTTCAATGAATATTATGAGGTGTTTGTATTTCTTACTTTGTGTTCATCGAGCACATTAGAAAATCTCAACAATAGAGACCTTTTGAATAGAATAGAGTAAGTTGAACTCAACAAAGTTCTTTTTACACATATTTAACTATTAGTAAATTCTATCTATCTGCGGTGTATTTTGCTTTTCTGTCTTTGTGCGTAGTGTTCATTTGTTTCAGGTTGAAAGATGAGTTTCGATCTAGTGCAGATCCTATCTATGACTTTGGTGCCATTAACGCTACAGATCTGGAGACATGAATATTTCAGACATTTCAATATAGTCATAATTATATTCGTATGCATATGCAATTTGCCGTTTTATGCTATTAACATGGATGTTGTGAGTTTGTTTGCAGATTCATCCTTTTTGTTTTTGGCGATTCTTAATTTGTATTGCAACAGTGTACTCTATCGATTGGAATGAATGAATATTTTATTTAGTAAAAAAAAAAAACTATTAGTAAATTCTATTGTTTTTTTTTGTGTGGTAGTAATACAAAGGGTTTTTGGCCGAAAAGAAAAAAAAAACTACACTCTCATTAGACGTCAAAATATACTTAAAAACATCCGGACAATCTTAAAGATAAACCGACGACTTCTTCATCGAGCAGTTGTAATTTACTATAGCATATGCTAGGCAACTGGCTTCTCTATAATAATGCTTGACATCCACTCCCCAATCTAGATCTAACATTTTGTAAATATTGATAACCATACTCCTATCACGAGGATTATTAATCTTCTTCTCGATCACCGCTTTAACTGCTTCCGTTGAATCCATTCTAACCTCAACTTTACCAAACTTCAATTGTCTAGCCAACTTAAGACCCTCCAGGAGCCCCCATAATTCCGCTAGATACGTGTTCCCTCTATCAATCAACTTCGAGAAACCCCAAGCCACTCACCATCCATCCCTCTAATAACTCCCCCACACCCTATAACACCAATATGACACCTAAGCAACGAGAGCTCTAAACACATATCATTCTCTATACGAAGATGATATGTGTTTGGGGCTCTCGTTCTATAATTGCCAAAATGGAAGACTGATGAAGTTAAATTTATGGTTAAAAAGTATTTTCTATCGTCTCCCCAGGGATTGATGCGATACTACTGATGTTCCACAGTTTCTATGATTTTAAGCTAAGTTTCATGAGTGTTGTTGTTGCGAAAAATATTGTTTGCATTTAAAAAGTAAAACGGTAAAAGATTTAGGTTTTAAACAGTTAAAGAGACATATCAAGATTAAATTTAATTTACTTATTTCATATGTATTCATATAATCAAGCATGTGAACTTATTCATAATCAATATAATCACGTATCACTCATCAACACTGCTTATGTCTAATCGGTGTTGCAGTTTTTACCGTATTATTTAATCGATGATTTCTTAGCCTATTAAACAACACAATAACATTATGCTTTGATATATGTGAATATCAAATCCAAATCTATGTCTAAAGTTTGGATTTTGATAGATGATAACTTAGGTCAAGACTTGAAAAATACTTGTCAATAATAATTCAAACCATTGATATACCATACATGCAAAGATAAATATCTACATTGATCATAAACTTGTTCACATGCAAAAGATTAAGAGAAATACACACTATATTGGCTAACTACCTCTAATCTTGACACCAAGTGTTTAGTTACGCATCATGTAGCATGCTTTATAAGTAATTGAAAGAGATGAATGAGCATCCAAGTTTAATGATCGAACAAGAATGCAATTTCCGCTCAGATTAACCGATTAAATGATTTTGTCAATTGTTTTTGCTTACAAAAGGGTTCTAGGCCAGAATGTATGAGAAAGATGGAAGTGATCCCAAAAATATCTAACATGAACCTTTATATACACAATGTGATCAAGCAGATTCTCCCGACGACCTAAAGTTTCGCCCAACAAATTTCCACATTATGTTGGGCCAAAATATTTGCATTTGCCCGACGAGCATAAGCTTCGCCATGCGAAATCCTCGTTCCAAGAGAGCCAAGTGAACAAGCCCTGGACTTCAAAATAGAAGCTATTGGATTTTTTGCAATTTTAGCACGCCCTAGCCTCGCCTTTAGCTTGCCTGGCGACCTCGCTCTCCCTTCGCTCCCAGCTCGCTTGGCAAATTTGCCATGATTCCAAAAATTAGCTTTTCTTCTATTCTTCTTCTTTTGGACTTGTATTTATGGCACTAATGTTCTTGTTTTGCTTCACAATTATAAAACACTTGACACATGCCGGAATTATATACATTAGTGTTAGATTCAAGCAAACATTGGGATTTCAACAATCAAAAGCATTAAAAAGAGTTTTAAAATGTCAAGATTTGGTATGGAATTATATGCATATTTGACACTTATCAAACTCTCCCTAACTTGCATATTTGTTTGTCCTCAATCAAAGGTAAAACTTCCAAAGAAACAAGGAGAATTTCTATGCAACATAATCAACCAGAGAAAATTGTATGGTTCAAACTCAATGGACGCGCACGCACAAGTAATTCACAATCGCTTTCTTAGAATCAAAACATGATTATGACTTGAGTTCTAAACACAAATATCAAGCAATGCATACTCAAGCAAACATAGTTTCATACTTGAATCACCATAACTCTCTCTTCATAAAATGGATGAAGAAATATGTGCACAAATTTACACGAGACAACACACTCTCACTAGTAACCATGCTAACATCCGGATCGATTCATGCATTCATATGACAAATAGAAAAGAAGTCATGGAAACAAAGATCACTAAGGGTTTTTCAAGGTTGTAGCTTGGCTAGGTTTAACAACAGAGGATCATATATAAGGCTATTGAAACAAAAAAGGATTAAAATTATGAAGAACATTTCAAATTCGTACACATTCCATTTTTTGCTCTTTCCTCATTTTCTTTTTCACCCTTCAATTTATTTTCTCACAGTGCAATCTTTTCATTTATTCTAAATTACCTTTTTTTTTTCTTTTCTTTTCAATTGTTATCTTTTTGTATTTTTCACAAACTTTCTAAGGCAATGTTCTACATTCAAGGTTCTTTCACAAAGCACCTATTTCATAATCATGCTAACATTCTATAAAGCGATAACTATGTACCTTATTTGTGCGCATCACATCACGATTCTTATCATCACCACAACATTTTTGTGTTGACTTTATGCAATTTGATATATTATTTCTATGCCTTTTTACACAAATTAGAACCATTCACAAGGACAAACCCAAAAAAATCCTTTGTACAAAGACACAAATTAAACACAATAATAATAATGCAAACAAACTTAAAATTAATTAAAAGAAACTTCCAAACAACCAAAGTCTATGGTCTATGAACACCGACAAAATATTACTCGCAAAAGAGTCAAACTAAAATTATACATCATCCAATAATATTCCAAATAAAATTGAAATACTGAAATATAAGTAATAAAATGATAAATAAAATGACGAAAAAGCGTAAAACTTCTTCACTTTGTCACAAGCTTTTGGTTAGAGCCATGTCCCACTAATTACCCCATCTCTTCATCCGAACCATTATCACCATCAGCAACATCATCAGCAACATCAGTATCGGCTGCTGCCCCCTTCGAAAAGAATGGTAGCCTATCCACAGGCCAGTTACAAAGAGCCTAAAATTTAGCCTGAGTAGGGAGAGGATGATTAACCATCAAATTCCTGAATTGAAGCTGCAAGGTGTCCAAAGAAGCATGCATATGCATGAAGGCTCTTTGATTTGCCTCAAGCATATCCTAAGTATAGTTGCAGGTTTCCTTTTGTCTTGAATCTCAATTATCATAGTCCAAGCTTTGGGGAATCGATGAGTTGGCTAGTGCGGAAGACTCACCAACAATCTTCTTTTTTCCTACACAATGCCTAGAGACATAAGCATCATCAATCACACATGAAATAGTTTCATGCATAAAAGTAGGTACATGAATCCAACTATTAAGACAAATTTACATAATAAAAGAAGGAAAAACCAAGGGGATTTATGCTTTTCCTCCAAGTTGACGACTACTCTCAATAACCACTTTGAACCCATTCGCAATTATGTGAGTCAGATCCACCTGTGTACCAACCAAGATAGAATGCACAAGAAAAGCAACATCAATTGGAACAGTAGAATGGTGCAACCTGGGTTTGATATTATGCAGGATCAACAAAAGAATCACTTGTGTCTCGGGGTTCATATCTTCCCTAAGGTACTGTAGCGGTGAAAAATTGAGACTAAGCCATTGATTGACTTAACTCATATTTTAGTGAAATTTGCAACCGCACTTTAGTGTTTCCAAAGGAAATGGGAAAAGGACGAAGTAAAACCCAAAGAAGTTTTTTAAATCAAAAACTAATAAAATAAACAGAGTTCGTAAGTTCAGGGGTTGTTTATGCAAAAGGAAGATATTAGCACCCTATGTATCTATAGTACTCTATTGGAACCTCTTTGAAATATCCATATTAACGTTTATTGTTGTTATACTTGTTTGTAAAAAGAGTGGGGGTGGTGAGAAGAGAGTTTTATTATGCTCGACAAGACATCACATCTTGTGCCTACATACCCCTTAAGTGTAATATGAAGGTCAGAGCATTTGTAGTTCCTCTTAAAAGGAAAAAAGGGCCAAAGTGGCAAAATATTTTTAGGTGCTAAGTTTTACAAATACAAAGTAAGTTTTTTGAAATGCTAAGCGTTAGAAATGCATATCCAGTTTTAAAAAGGGTTCTAAGCTTTAGAAATGCAAAGCAAAAGTTCCAAATGCTAGGTTTTAGAAATATAAAGCATGTTTGAAAAAAAAGAGGCAAAATAAATATATTTTTGGGATTTTTTATGTATTCACAAAATAGAGGGAATAAATGAAGAATGTGCAAAAAAATAGCTTAAAAAGATAAAAATTGCATTTAGAAATAATTAAAAGACAGTAAGAAAAATGAATAAAAACAAGTGATAAAAGGAAGGATTTGTGGCTGCCAAGGCTTGAACTCACGCCCTTAGTGTCTTCAACTCAAAACAATACCATAAGCCATTGTGTGCTCAGTGATAATATGGCCTCTTTAGTAAATTATATGTAAAACAAGTCAAAAATACATGAAAAAAATAAAATAGCACAAAATTCTAGGGCAAGGGGGATTCGAACCCCAAACTTAAAGGTGATAAACACACGCTTTGAACCGTTGGGGTTGTCATACATCCGTTAGTTGAAGCGCAACCATTAAATTATATTTTAAGCAAGTTCGAAAATTTAATTTTTACATAGAAACAACTTCGCCTTCAACCTTGAGACATTTCAAAATTTCCAAAATCATATTTTTGATTATAGGCTACATTCACAAAGATGTAAAGATCAAACTTGTTAAGATTTTCACCACGAATTCAAAAAAGTAACTAACATAAATTTACTTTAACTGTATCTCTTTAGTTTCTTAGAAAACCTTAAGAAACCAAATACTTCTAAACAAAATTAAATGGCATATAACAACAATCCATGTCAGGTAGGTTAAGGGTTTTAATCCTTACATCAAAACAAACATAATAGAATCGAGAATTATTCTAAATGGCGCTCCTAACATGATGTTCAAAGTCCAGAAAACTTACCTTTGAAGTGAGAAGTGGATATGGAGTTAGAGAACTTTTGGGGATGGCTTGATGATCCCTACAACTTCAGTGAGGTCCCAGTAACGTGTAGCAATGTTTACTTTATCTTGAAAGTGCCTAAAACCTTCTAACCAACTTAAGTTGCAAACTTGATAAAGTGAGATTATAAGATATTGATGGAGGTGTTACAGAAGCAATTTAATGGTTATAGTTGCTTCTATATGGTATATAGAATGTGTTTGGATGATAAGTTGGCAAGAAAATTGCAAGGGGGTGAAATTTGAAGAATTGGTTTTTTAAGTTTTGATGTAACTTCAAATGCCAATTCTGAATTGCAAGATGTTTGGAGGGAGTTTGTATCTTATGAGGTGTGTTTTGAAGTGTTGTGGAGGCCTCTATTCATAGGGAAAGTTAAGGGGACGAGGTTTGATCAGATTTAAAACTTGGAGTTTCATGGTTTAGTTGAAATGCAAAGATGGAGGTTACATGAACTTCCATGGTTCCAAGGTGAGCTTGAGTGGCTTTGGAGACTATAGGGAGGCTATATGATGTTGTTTCTGATCATGGAAATGGAGTATGATCAGAAAGAAACAAAGTATGGGCATAATGCAAAGTGGTTGTGATTAAAGTGTCTTTACAAGAATGGAAGTCAAGCCTTTAGTGCAAATATGGGATGATTCTTTGGTTAATGATTAAAACACTTGGGAAATGCATCAAATCCTTGTGTAAACTTCTGATTAAGGCAAGATTTAGAAATAAAAGGGGCATGTAATCAAGGGATTTGCAAGATTTGGTTCATGGTTTGAACATGAAAGTGAGCTTCAAGACCAACTTCATGGTGTCATCTTCCCAAATTTGATTCTCTTAGCTCAAACATGATAAATTCATGCTCTTGGAATTTTTGGAAAGCTTAAAACATCCTCTTTAAATTTCATGTTGAACACTTGTCCTAAATCAATTGGGATCTTGGTGAAAAATGGCCATCTACTTTGGAAAAATAAGTTATTTTGACATTTAGAAATTTTTCTAAGTGTTCAAATTTTTACAACTTTGAAGCTTCATTTTGATCAATCCATATCTTCCAATCCTTATGATATTTTTGATCAATTCCTTCTACAATATTAAAGTATGATGCATCATCTTTGAGTTGAGACCTTGGGTATAGAAAATGGTGACTTGAGGAAAAAGTTATGAGCCTTCAAAGCAGGTCATTTGAACATGAATTTTGTGTACTTAGTGAAAATTTTCATTTTCTCTACTTTTACCCCTTTTGCAAGTAACTTAAAATGGTTCTATCAACCATATTTTCATGATACTTGACTTTAAAAGTCCACAGTTGATTAAAAATACCAAAAGTCAAAGTTGATTCTTGGACAATTGACTTTTACCAGATGAATTACAATTTTTCCAATATCAATGGATTAAGCTCCTCTAGCCAATTGAATCATATGAATGGGCTATAATGAAGTACTTGAGGACCTTGAATCATATTTTAAGTAAAGAGATCATGTTTTGATCAAAAAGTCAACACTCCAATGAATTAGGTCAAAAACCCTAATTTGTGCACAAGATGAATTTGCAAGTTGATGGTCTTGATTTGAGGTGTAACACCCCAAATCTACCCAATAGTTATAATAAAATCAGAGTGCCAAAATTTCAACCAAAACCTGAGGTATTACACTTCTACTTGAAATCAACAGCATAAAGTTCATTTAACAGAAACAAGATAAACTTGTTTAACCAATAATTTTGTCTTCAAACAAATCAACTTTTATTTAATAACTTCATAGCGGATTTAACTTTAAAACTTCAAATAAAACATAGCATCTTGCTTAACAACATAAACCAAAACCAAACTTAATTAACAACTGAATTCAAAATAACAACAAATAAACAAGTGTTCATTCCCCCCCGAGTGCTACGTATCAGAGAAAACGACACCCACTCGAACTAATAACGGTAACAACTACTCTCCTTGGTTACCTGCACGTTACCAACAGAGGGTAACATTCAAACAGAAGGGGTGAGATATCGAATAATATAAACAAAAGTATGATAATTGATATATTAGACTAAGATCATACAATTTTCACCACTTCTCAATAACATATAACAACAATTCAACAAAACAACATAATAGTAACAACAACTTCAAAATGGAACTCAAATGCGACTCGACTGTGCAAATGCATGTTGGAAATTCATGTTTTTCCTTCGTAGATTCTCTCTCTCTCTCTCTCTCTCTCTCTCTCTCTCTCTCTCTCTCTCTCTCTCTCTTATATAGGTATTTGTTTTGTTTTGTTTGCTGTTACCACTACTCTTCTAATGTGGTATAGAAATATAATATAATAACTAATTATTATAATGGGCCACTATAGTCTTAATGAGTCTACTAAATAATAGCCCCAAAATTGTTATTTCTCACATACAACTTAACTCAACTATTTTAATTAATATTCTACTAAAACTAATATTATTTCTGATATTAATTTCTCTCGACTAATTCGACCATTTACCCGATTATCAACTTATCAAACAACTAACATATTCAACAATTATTCAGAAAATATTCAATAATATTTAATTAAATACGGGTGTTACAACCCTCCCCCACTTAGAATATTTTCGTCCTCGAAAATTTACTTGATTCAAACAACTCAGGATAGGAGTATTGCATCTTGCTCTCCAATTCCCATGTCATGCTTTCTCCAGCAGCTCCCAACCAAACGACTTTCACTAACACAATCTCTTTTCCTCTTAGAGTCATTGTGGCAACCTGCCTAAAAATTTAACTTAGAGAGTCGCCACCTATTCTACCAAGGCGAATAGGAAACCTTACGTAGTTGAGAGATCGGGGTAAGATACTATATTCAGGTCGAGGGAAGGTGTTAGGCACCCTCAACCCTTTCCTAAAGGCTAACATTGCAAAGATAAGGGTTATGGCAAAACATAAAGAAAGGTAACAAACAGTTAATAGGGTTAAAGACATGATTAAGATTTGGAGGAGGGGGACTCGCCTTGTTGCCAAGTGCCTACGTACCTCCTTATGGAGGATCAGAGTCAACGTAGTTCGGGCACAGGGTTGTACGCCTTTGAATTGATTATGAAAGTGTTTGAAGTTGTTTTGAAATGCGAAGTTCGAAGGTATTTTGAATTACCTTATCGTAGTTGTGAACATCGCAGAGATGAAAATCTGTGGTGTGGTTTGTGATTTGATGTATTTTAAGTGTTTCGGGCGTACAACCCTGATTTGATATGGCACTATTAACCGCAATGATCAATAGGCTTGATCACCATAGTTAAAAGATTGGGAGGTTTGCACCATTACCAATTCAAATCGATTGATTCGATTATCACTAATAATGGATTAATGTGTTTTATTATTTTTTATGCATTTATTTTGTATTGTTACCCCTCATAATCGATTAATACGATTACAAATAATAACAAATTGATAAGGTATGCTAATCATCGTAACCAATAAGATGGTTAAAACCATTTAGCAAAATAATGAGTATTTTAATTTATAGGATTTGATTAATTAAATTAATCGATTATTAACCATCGCGACCAATAGATTTAGTCGGAACGAATAATAAATTAAATCCTAATATCTTTGATACTTTGGGCAAATGGGATGGAGCAAACCCTAATATCTTAATGTATTTATAAGGGTTTTTTATTATAATTAAAATTAATTAGATTAATTAATCGGGCAAATAGTCGAATAATCGGAATAATCGAGAAAATAATTCTAGATAATCATAGCCCCTAGTCCTAATCTAATTTCTAATCCTAAATAAATTAATCAAACTAAACACAATTTATTAATACTAAATTTTAGAAAAATTAACAATAAAGTAGAAAATTATATAATAAAACCTGGGGCTCAATCATATGCAGCACATCCCTGATGGTCCATGGTGGACCTGCAAACTCACATGCGTTGGATCTAGACATTGTTGTGATTCTATGGCTGATAACACGCGTGTAAGGTGGACCTCCGTTGATGAGCAGCACTGGATCGGTAGATAAGCAATTTACTAAAATTATTGTAGCCAGGGGGAGTCGAACCCAGGCTCTTATGTTTACCAGCGGACCTTCTTTCCATCTCTGCTGTGATGACCATTTGTTATACTTAGCATGCCTAAAGTAATTTAACCAAACAAAGTCAGAAAATAAAAAATAATGAAAAAGACAACAACAGAACTGCGCCCCCCGAATTCATCTTTTTCAGAGCAGACATCAAATCTTCATCCTTTGGAACACACAAAGATCTTCATCTTCCTCATGGAATTTGGTGCGGTCTGTTCTTGTTCCGGCGTGGGGGTCGTTGACGGCAGAGCGCTGTGGAGCCGGTGGTTGTGGAGTCGGACAAATTCTCGGCGTGGATTGAAACGGTTCAGCAACCGACCCTCTTCCTCCCTATTTATTGGATTTCTTTCAATGATTTGTTAAAGCCAGCATAGATTGATGATTGTTTCTGAATCTCTATTTGAAGATGTTTTTATGGAATGAAATTGGGGTGAAACCGAATTTAAAATCTCTGAAGGGATTTGACAGTGATCTCCTGCTAGTTTGTATACACCCAGTTTATTGAAGAAAAACAAAAGGACGAAATTTGAAGAAAGGGTATCAGGGTTAGCCGTCCAAGTCCGCACAAAAGTCAATGTCTCCTTTCTTTGTCTGTACCGAGTTTCCCCTTGTTCTTTAGCAGCCGCCTCCCCCTAATTCGTCCTCCTCTAATCCCTCAATATTTTTAGAATATATATGGCTCTCTTAGGGTTTCTTTTGGGCTTGGATATTAGGTTATCAAAAGAGAAAGAAAATTGATAAAAATCTCATGATTTTCCTCTATTTTTATCCCATATTTTTCTATTATCAAACCAAACTTATCTCCATGATATTATGATAATGACTTGAGTGAAAAAATATCTCCATCATTTATTTAATTTAAATTGAAGTTAATTGAATAAAATTCAATATAAAAGAAATAAAAATAATAGAGAATAGAAGAATGGATTTAGGGCTCTTTATTTGGGTCATCCAATGATTAAAATCAAAACCATATGAAGTGATTCAATACTTTTATATTTTCATTCCATTTATTTGCTTTTAAATTCAAATAAATATGAATAATAAATAAAAAATACCAAAATTGTGAGGATGATTTTATGGCCTTTTATATATGTCATGGATGTGTTTGAAATACAAATTCTTGACCCATTAGTTAAAAAACCCTAGTTTGAGCCTTTGATTAGGAGAGAGTGACTTGAGTTTAACCATTGAGCCCTGAGCCGTTGAAGATGAACAAAGAAAGGCAAATTTTGGGGTATGACAGCTGCCCCTGTTCAATCTTCTTAAACCTGAAGAGTCAGATAGGCACGTCTGCCTATCGTGATCTAAAGGTAGAAGATGATTGAACACTGAAATGCCCTGAAATTTGCGTGTGTCAGGAAAAAGTTCCGTGGGGAATGGGCTTAAAGATGCCACCCAAGATAAATACCCTCCTTCAGAATGTGAAGCATATGCTTTCTGGAAGGGACCCTGTACTTTGATTGTTGCATAGCCTAAAAAGGCAACCTGAAATTTATGCAATGTTATGATGTATGCAATGTATGATGCAATGAGCCTCTCAAAATAAATGAGAGTGATGTATGCATATGCATTATTGTGGACCTCCGATTTTTTTTTAATACCGGGCCATACCTCTGATCTGTAGAGATACGTGAACTGACTCTTTTTTGTCGCTTAATGCTTTCGCATTTTTTTGAAAATTCACAGAGTCGTCACCGACCTTTTATTTTATCCAATTAAGGAAAGGTTTATAAAAGAAACAGAAAAAAGACCTTTAAGAAATTCTGGGTAAGGGGGTAGGTTATACAAAGGGAAGGTGTTAGCACCCTTTGTATCCATGGTTATCCATGGGCTCTTAAGTTTGCTTAGCTCACTTGTTTTTCGATCACTTTTCAATTGCTCTGAAATTGCTCATATGTGGTTTCAAATACCTTTGTAAATTGAATTTTGTAATGATCCGTGTGTGGATGTATACAAAATGCTTGTTTATCTTTCGAAAGATGTTTTGAAAAGAACGTTAACTTTGTAATAACCCGTGTTTGGATGTATACAAAGTATTGTCTTTTTTGAAAGTTTTGAAAAATCAACAGTGTATGAGAATTTTGTTTGTTTTGATTTGAGCAAGCAAACTAGGAGGTCTACCCTGAGTTGTAAGGTCTTTATCCTATTTCCTTTAAAAATCTATCCTTTCACCGGATATAAAAGCAAGGTTCGATTTTGTACTCAAAACAGTGGAATTTTGACTTTGATTTTGAAAGGAATGAGAAGGGATTACCTTAAGAGGTGCAAGTGTGATTGTGTTTGTATTCAGATATTTATCTTTGAAGTTAGTGATCTAACGGTACAATTTTATCTTTGACATACACGCAGTTTATATTTGCTGGAAATTAAAGTGCGGAAAGTAAATCTACGCTATTACATCGATTGTGCGGGAAATGTAAACTAGCCTATTTACATGAATTTGACATCCTATACATTTATCTAGGAATTTTAAATTGCAAGAAACATAAAAGGCATGTTTTTGGAATTTTTATGATTGGTTTTAATTATAATTAATGCATGATTAATTAAATTAAAATGAAGAAAAAAGATGAAAATAGATTTAAACCTAGAAATTAAGTTTAAAATATGTACAAAATATTTGTTAATTAATTTTAAAACAAAACTAATTTTTTTGGAATTTTTGGAAATTGATTTGAAATTGATTTAAGTTAATTAAAACATAATTATGCAAATAATTATACAAATAATTAAAACTTAAAAAGAAAATTATTCAAAATATGTACAAAATTAGTTTATAATATATAAACAATATTTAACACAAAGAACAATTTTTTTTATGATTTTTTGATTGGTTAGAATAATTAAAAAGCAAATATATAAATATATACTAATTAATTATGCAAAAATATTAAAATTTTGAAGAAAATAAAATATTTTTATTTCAGAAAATAATATATTATTTTAGAAGTCTAAAAATATTTTTTGTGTATTTTTTGGATTTTTAAAACTATTTTTAATTAATTTAACAAAGAAATTAAAATAAAATAGAAAATAAAATAGAAAATAAAAGGATACTGATCCTGTGTGGTTGGATTGAGGGAGTATGGTGTGCATGCATGATCTGAAGCGTTGGATGACTCATTAAATGAGATCAGATGGTCCAGAAATTGAGGCACGTGGTAAAAGCTACACCTGCAAAGCACTTGATTAGTGTAAAGTTTAAAAAAGTACGCGCGCTGCTGAACCAATGGGAGGAAGACACGTCTTCGTCTTCAACCTTCAGACAAGGCTTTTAACAGCGCTTTTGTAAAAAAGCGCTATTGTAAGTGAACCCTAAATCTGCAAAATAACGAATAGGGGTAAACAAGCATAAAAATCAGGCGCGATGGCACCATTGAATTCGTCTTGTTCCACTGAATGTAACCATGTCCTTAATTTTGCTTAATTTTGGCCCTAATGAAAAACCCTAATTTTGAACTAAGCAAACCCTAAAATGGTATATGACACAAACAACCATTAAAGTCCAATTGAAGCTCCAGAAACGACCAGAGCTTCAAACCAAACACAATTATGCATCTACATCTTGTTAAATGTGCGTGAATGATGAGATATAAGTTGATTTTAGTTTGAACAAACCGTGGCCTAGGTAGCTCGATTTATGAGGTTTCAAGACTTGGAAATGATTGAGATATGTTCAGTAATGCTTGAGGAAAGTGTTTAAGTGTTTAGTTTGTACTGAAAATGGATTAAACTCAGAATTCGAATTTTGAATTTCCTTGAAATTTTTAAAGTGTTACAAGCATGGTACAAGCATAAGCATAGCTCTGAATTCGTGTCTCTCTTGTTACTGAACTAAGATAGCTTATTTATAAGCTATGTGTGCTTAGAATTGAAGCTAACTTGCAGCTAGTTGCCTTTGTTGAAACTTTGGTTTTTTAATATTAAAAACCTTTGAAAACTTGACCAAGTCTTGCCCTCCTTCAATGCACCTGCCTTGCCCTTCAATTCTCTGCAGAAGATGAAGATTCCTTAGGGGTGAGTCATGCTTGGAAGTTAAGCTACCATTATCCATGCATTTTCCTTTTAATTTTAATCTTAAAGTAAGATAAAATCATGCAAAAAATGGATAAAAAAGGTATGGGCTTAGTTTTGGTCGTGGGAGGCCCATAGTAACATGGAAATGATGTTTGAATGCTGAAAACTTGGCCCCTTTTGGAAAAAATGCAATTTTGAACAATGTTGGTTTCATGCATTTTCCCAAAATTTAGCCAACTTCAACAAGGTGTAAATCCCTCAATTTTTGTCATATGAAGGAGATCTTGCACTTTTTGGAAACCTCAAAGAGTCCTCTAACCAATGTCTTTGGTCTCATGTCAAAATGATTTTTGAAGCTCCTTGTGTGTCCTTTTGAAAAAAGTGTCTTTTTGTTGACTTTGAAAATGACCTGTAATGTCTTTGGTCATATTTTTCAAATGGTGAATCCAATGACCATGGGATCAATGGCATTTGAAAGATAATTGAATTTCCTTCAAAACAAGCTTTGGTTTGAATTTTTTGGATGAAGGATGAGAGAGTTATGATCAGTCAAAGTTGAGTTGACTTTTCAGGCAAAAATCCTAATTTTGAATCTTAGGGTTTTGTTGATTTTTGATCTTTCCTTGATGAATTATGATCATCCAATGATCAAATGATGAATCCTTTGACAAAATATGGACTTTGACAAAAAAATTCATTTTTGACTGTCTGTTGACTTTTTTGGTCAAACGGGTCGTCTGTTGACTGTTTGAGCTGCTGACGGTGCGTCTGAGTGAATTGAAGTTTGAAAATTTGTATGATGGTACTTTGAGATATATGGATGTGTATGAAATCCATTTGAGCTCTCAAAAACTTGTTGCTCCTGTAAAAACAAGAAAAACCCTGATTAGGGACTGTTTGTGTAGGAGATAGTTAAGCGTACCTGATTTTTGTGCAGTGTTGAGTCTCTGCTAATCGCTTGATATTCAGAAGACTTCTAGAACAAAAATCTTGGAATTTTGAATTGTGAAAGATTGATTTGATTGATGGTACAAAACACTGAGAATTGTACTGCCAGCAGTTTGGCTGTCGACTGACTGTTCAGGTATTGATGTAGCAGTTAGAGTGAAAAATCAACAGTCAAAGTTAATTTTCTTTTTTGTTGTTTTTTGTTTTTGTTTTATGTGAAAAATGAAAGTTTATTTACATGACTTGTTAGAAAAACACAGACATAATAAATAACTAATATTTACGGTATGCGGGCAAAATTACCGATAATAACCCTGAAAATCATTTAATGCACAGAAATAGGAATATTTGACTGGCAGAAAACACACAAAATATTATCTTAGTAATTAAGCAATATTATGACAAATAGTACAACATTTAATACTGACAGTACAAATATCACATACTATATTGAACAGTACGACGAATAAACGGTACATTTAAGAAATAAGAAATACGGCAAATTTTAAGAATGACGATTGATAACCCATGCTATGAACAATAACATGTAGATGATTGGGAGTGCAACCATTGCAGGTCCACACTCTTCAGGACTATGCAGGCAGAAGAAAGTCATGATCACCGTAGCAATGGTGATGACTGTAAGAAACAGTGTCTCTATCCACTTTGCCATTCTTGTCAGGGAAGAAGAGAAAGGATGGATTATGAAGTAGAAATTTGAGAGATGAATTAGAATTTGATGTGAGATTTTATGAAAGAAAATGAGAGGTATTTATAGAATGGAAAGAAGGAAAGAGACGTTGGGGAATGATGTGATTCCGTACAAAAGGAAAATTTGAGTGAAAGTAAGATTTGAAAGAAAGTGTATGATAGTGTTGGAAAAAAGAGAGATTTGATTTTTGAAAAAGAGATTTGAAAGATTTTTGAAAATAATGGAATATAGTACAAAAATTAGTGGGAAACAAAAGATAGTAATAATCTACTTGTTACCAGTACAGTCTGAGTTTCCTGATTCTGCGCCTGCAAAAAGATTTAACTTTGTACCAATTGTGTCAGTACCATTTATCTGTAAATAAATAAATAGCATGTGTGAAGTAATACACAGTATTTGGCGTTTGCGTAAGAATAAATTCAACTGCAGGCCAAATTACTGTATCCGAAAAATTCTAAAAACTAAGTGTTTCATATGTTAGGATATTTGTTGAAATAATCCATGATTATATGAGACCCTTAATTTTCAGATTGGAGTTTTCTTGAAAAATAATGCGGGCAAATTTTGGGGTATAACAGTTGCCCCTATTCAATCTTCTTAAACCTGAAGAGATTGTCTGAAATCTGAAGGTAGAAGATGATTGAATATTTAGATGCCCTGAAAATTTGCACTTACCTTGATCAGAAGAGATGTTGGAAGTTGCATTTGAATGTCGTCTGTGAAATGTTGTTGGCAAATTGAAACATTACCTGAGATGGGCTTTCATATGCCACCTGGTGAATGTGTTGATGGTTTGTTCATCAGAATGAATTCATTGATTATATCTTGATGAAGGATTTGAAAGTCTTTGTGTTGACTATTTCGGAACCGTCCAAGGTTACCGCTTTAAGTCTTGGAAGATAATCGTTACGGAACTTGTCCAAAGTTTTTCCGATTTAGATTTTGGAAGTTGATCATTGTGGAACCGTCTGAGGTATCGCTTTAGATCTGCAATGTTAGATCGTTTTGGAACCGTCTGAGGTATCGCTTTAGATCTGCAACGTTAGATCGTTCTGGAACCGCCTGAGGTATCGCTTTAGATTTGCAACGTTAGATCGTTCTGGAACCGTCTGAGGTATCGACTTTGATCTGTGATGCTAGATCGTTTTGGGAACCGTCTGAGGTATCGACTTTGATCTGTGATGCTAGATCGTTTTGGGAACCGTCTGAGGTATCGACTTTGATCTGTGATGCTTGTTTTTGAGTTGGTAAGTGATCAGAATGAATCTTCGGCTTGATTATATCTGAGAGAACCGTTCATGGAATTCAGGTGAACACGGCATGTGATTGAGAACATCTTTGTTGAAGATATCTGCTTACCTGAAAAATCAAGTTAGTGATATGCAATGTTTATGATGCATGTAAATGTGAGATATTCCCGGAGAAATATGCATGTTATGTTGTGTATGAATATGCGCATGATGCATGATGTATGATGTATGATGTATGAATATGTGAATGTATGAATGTATGAATGTATGAATGTATGAATGTGATGTCAAGCTTCTAATTGGAAAAATAAATTCCCACTAGTCAGCTGGACATGAATGTATTGTGATTGTTGATGATCTTTTGTCTTGCTTGAGTACCCTCGTCTGGGGAAATTCTTTGAGAACCCGGGTATCCCGTTGAAGGATCTTTGACTACTGCTTGGGGAACCAAAGGTAACTGGAAGTTCTGATGCCCTTTCAAATGGGAATGAGGAAGATGCATAATCCTCCGATGCACTATTTGACCAAGTCCGGGTGCGGGGATCACATCTTCTGAAGATAGTAATCTGGAA